>NW_026876178.1:0-188935 GCF_032173495.1 Musca vetustissima
GCATTTTTAAACGACTAGTAAAATGAAATTGTATCCATAAATTTTTCATTTGGTCAGATATAGAAGCTATATCTAAAACTGAACCGATTTTCAGGAAACTTAACACACATCATTCTAGACCTATTTCATAACGCTGTGCCAAATTTCGTGCAAAACGAAAGATATTTAGAGACTTTGGGGAACCAATTACATTAAATCGGACTAAAATATATATGGGAGCTATATCTAAAACTGAACCGATTTCCAGGAAACTTAACACACATCATTCTATACCCAATTCATTACGCTTTGCCAAATTTCGTGCAAACCCAAAGATATTTAGTGACTTTGGGGCACCTTTTGCATTAAATCGGACGAAAATATATATAGGACCTATATCTAAAACTGAACCGAATTTCAGGAAACTTAACACACATCATTCTAGACCTATTTCATAACGCTGTGCCAAATTTCGTGCAAACCGAAAGATATTTAGAGACTTTGGGGAACCAATTACATTAAATCGGACTAAAATATATATGGGAGCTATATCTAAAACTGAACCGATTTCCAGGAAACTTAACACACATCATTCTATACCTAATTCATTACGCTTTGCCAAATTTCGTGCAAACCGAAAGATATTTAGAGACTTTGGGGTACCTTTTGCATTAAATCGGACGAAAATATATATAGGACCTATATCTAAAACTGAACCGAATTTCAGGAAACTTAACACACATCATTCTAGACCTATTTCATAACGCTGTGCCAAATTTCGTGCAAACCGAAAGATATTTAGAGACTTTGGGGCACCAATTACATTAAATCGGACTAAAATATATATGGGAGCTATATCTAAATCTGAACCGATTTTCAGGAAACTTAACACACATCATTCTATACCTAATTCATTACGCTTTGCCAAATTCCGTGCAAACCGAAAGATATTAAGGGACTTTGGTGGACCATTTACATTAAATCGGACGAAAATATATAGGGGAGCTATACCTAAAACTGAACCGATTTTCAGGAAACTTAACACACATCATTTTAGACCTAATGCATTACGTTGTGCCAAATTTCGTGCAAATCAAATAATATATGGGGACTTTGGTGCCCCAATTACATTAAATCGGACGGAAATATATATGGGAGCTATATTTAAATCTGAACCGATTTTCAGGAAACTTAACACACATCATTCTATATCTAATTCACTACGCTCCGCCAAATTTCATGCAAATCGAAAGATATATAGGGACTTTGGTAGACCATTTACATTAAATCGGACGAAAATATATATGGGAGCTATATCCAAATCTGAACCGATTTTTCCCAATTTCAATAGGGTTCGTCCTTGGGCCAAATAAGTGACCTATGCCAAATTTCATCCAAATCGGATCATAAATGCGACCTGTACATTGTTCAAAAAAATACATAGACGAACGGACGGACAGACGGACATGCGTAAATCGACCCAGAAAGTGATTCTATGCATATTCTCAAAAGGAACCATGTGTCTATCTCGTTTCCTTTTGTCTGTTGCGAACATTTGCACAGACATAATACCCTGTACCACAGTGTGATGAAGGGTATAAATATATATATATATATATATATATATTTTGGCCTTACCTCAACTTCAACGCAACCCTTTATCTTGCTAAAGCCCATCTTCAATTCACCATGACGCTCCGTTGTCAGGCGATAACCTTTCGGATGTATTTGTCCTGGTCCCAATTGTAAACCATAACTGGTCGAAGTCGCACTGAGCGATGACGAAACTGTCGTTGATAAATTACTCGAAGAGTCGGATAAACTTTTGTAGGATTTTGCACTGGAATTTGAAGGTACAACACTGGATTTGCGGGACATGGACGGGCTGTCGGGCGTGGACGGAGCCATAATGCTATTTTTACGTAACGTTTCATGTACCGTAAGACTTGAACCGGTGGTAGCCCCAGGGCCACTGTTTCCCGCTGCAACATACATACTTCCCTTGCGTTGTCGCTGTGTTGCCGGTGTTTCACCGGTGTTCATGGTGTAAATACTGGCTTTGCGTTGTGGACTTTCGTCTGGTCTTAAGTTGTAAACACTGCCCTTGCGCACATGTTGTGGACTGTCAGTGAGTTGTTGTTGTTGTGATCCCAAGTAGTATTGTCTTTCGGAAACATTGGTGGCCGAGGAGGCCTGTTTAAGCATGGAGAGTGCTTGTTTTGGTGTTGCTGGCAACATATTGCCACCGCTACCCTTCCAGCGGGGTGGAAATTGTGGTTTCATTTCTTCATCGGATGGTGGACTTGTGGCGGTATTACCCAAACCCAGTGGTAATTGCTGTTGCTGCTGTGACAAATCGAAAACAGAGCTCTTACGACTACTCGGATTGCTGGGTAGACCAACGCGACTGGTACCTAAGAATGTGAGCGATTATTAAGGTATATATTGCAAAGTAAAACGCAAATTAGGGAGGAATTCCAATCAATGGTAAATATTTAAATACAGCGAATTACTTTAAGTTCTATGGTATTTGGAAGTAACAACAACATTAAGATAAAAACAGAACAGAACAACGTGCATATAGCTGTGTAAGGATATTATGTGGCATAGAATTGAAAGTGTTAGTTTAGTGTTTAATATTCAAAGGGTGCTTGGGACATTATTTTCATTAATGCAGTAAAATATTTTAAAGGCAAATGAATTGTAATCGAAAAATACAAAAAAGTAGATTTTTTACATTGCTAAAAATAAAAAGTGTCATAGGATGATAAATATTTAACCAAATTTAAAATTTAAACTACTCGTCAATTTCTAAAAAAAAGAAAATAAATAAATAAATCTCTCTTTCGAACAATGTACAACTCTATGTGCACTTTGTTAATCCGCTGCGTTACTGAAGCCAACTTATATTAGGGCTTTTATGGCCACATCACAAAAAGGTTCTGTGTGAAATGTTAAAAGTGAACGTGGTTGACAAATGTTGTTAACATAGTTCATCCCTAGTGCCTTCATGGGAATCGTGGTGGTCTTCTCGTCTGGTGCGGAAATGTGCGTGTTTTTTTATCATTCCAAAAAGCAAAAAGGGCCAGTAATGGAAAGACTTACATCGAGTATAAATAGTTTTTCAGCAATTTTTGGTAACTAGGGAATGAATAATCAGCTTAGTGCCACAAAAAATCTTGTTAAAAGCTCGTTTGTCTGAATTGAAATTTGGAAATGTTTATTTAAAGCATTTTCAGTATTAAAAATAAGAATGCGGGTTGTTTTTTTCGTTTTTTTTTCGTGCATAGTGCAACGATGTAATCATATCCGATTAGTGTACAACTTGATACCGATGCTGGCATGCCAATTTTCTTTTGCAGTCACAAAATGGGTTCGGCCCAATGAACACCCCTATTGTTTTTGGTAAAGATCGGTTAATATTTAGGGATGAAATGGACCAAATACATAATTGTGTCCGTTTTTTGGTCGCTCCAGAGGTCTCAATTATGGCCCAAACATGGTGAAATTTTACATGGAGAACGGGATTGGGCTAAAAAATAAGCATGTCTGTTTTGATAAAGATCGGCCAAAATTTGGGGGGCAAATGGATCCTGACTTATGTTTGAAAAATTACAAAATGTGTATTCTATTGTGTATATATTTACTCCTGAAGGACATAGGCCCAAGAAGTTGATAGTATGTTCAAGAGGAGTGGTTGACCTTTAAATTGATACCAATTATTTTTAGGTATGTACTCGGATGTGGGAGTTACACTGAAATATTTACAGGTGCTTACGTATTCAGATATTATTTAGTAACCCATTACCACACTGGAGGGCGGATATATAGCGCTGATCGCTTCGAAATGTTCCATGAGGTTCCAGTTATGGTCAAGGACAACGCCTATAAATTTCGGCGATGATCAGATAATCCTTTTGGGATGAAGTGGACCGAAATCTTACTTTTTTTTTAATTTTTTCGAGTCGACCTATAAGCCACAATTATAAGCCGAACATAACCACAGAATCCACGGTGAAGGGAATATAGAAATGCAATTAGAAGGGCTGTACTGAATATTAGTTATATTGACCTCAAGTCGATCAAAAGGGTGCAATTATCACGAAATATTGCCAGGCTCGGAATAAAAATCCGCAGAAAGTTAGAGTTCCGAGGTAGTTGTGTAGGGTATCGTATGATCGGCCCCGTCCGACTATACTGCTCCGCTCACTGTTTTTTTTTTTTTGAGTTTGTCTTTAAAAACAATCTCTTACTATGGTTCGAAATTACATATATAAGACCAAACGTTCTTGTATTGACGAAAATGTGAAAGAAAGAGGCTATTTCTGATTGTACGTGTGGCCTTGAGACGTTAACGTCCACCGCTAGAAAATATAGCCTTAAAAGTCAGACATTGAGTTGCATATTAAAACAAAATAGAATCTTTAGATGATCTTAATTTCAACCAGGCTGATAGCGGTGATAATTACGAGGCTACGACCATCGTGCTGAATGTGCCCCATCAAATGCCCAACCTACCCTACAAAACTGTAAAAAATTTTAACTAATACTAATTTATTATGTGTTTTGGTACTAGTTTTTAAAATTAAATATGAGAGGACAATAATCTGCCATAAAGTTGAATAAGTACTGAGATATAGAGCTCTAAAAAAAGTGACGAATGTGCCTCAGTCTCCCCTACTAGATTTACTGGTGGAGTTCAGAATGGGGAAAGCTGCAAAAGAATATCAGTCCGTACTGATTCCACGGTTATATTTGTGAGACGGTTATAGTTGGATATAACCTCAAGAACAAGGCGTGGACGACCTATGGTAGCAGGCCTAAATGCCCGGAAACTATCAAGAAAGAATCGGAAGACAAGATTGCCTTTCCGAAAAGCGCATACTAATTGACTAAGTGGAGAAATATTATGCCCCGGATGAATTGAAGTTAAATATTAGTTCGGGAAAAAGACAAAGACGAAAATTTTGGATTCGTAGATTCCGTTCAGGAATTTTTTATGGATGCACCTCGCACAGGTAGGCCGGTCGTCGAAAAGTTCGAAAAAATTGGAGAAATGATTAAAGTTGACTGGTTGACCGGAGCAGTCATAACAACGCCCAGGAGCTAAAAACCGACTATAAACTGTTTTAACCCGTTTATACAATAATAATAACAATAATAATAATGGGAAGCATGGAGGAGGGTCAAAATGGTATTGGTATTTATACCCTACACAACTATGTTGTCAGTGTATTATAGCTTTTTGCAGGCCCAAGAGTTTGTAACGCCGCGAAATAGTGGTCCTAGACCCTCCTTTAAGTATACCGATCGTCATATCTCGACTAGTTGAATCGATCTAGACATGTGTGTACGTCCGTCCGTCTGTCCATTATAATGTGTAAACACGATACAGGCCACAGTTATGGACCAATCTTCACGAAATTTTGCATGTAGGAATTCTGGCCAATGAAGACCCCTATTGTTTTTGGTAAAGATCGGTTAATATTTAGGGGATGAAATGGACCAAATACTACATTTTTGTCGGTTTTTCTGGTCGCTCTAGATGCCGCAATAATGGCCTGAACATCGTGAAATTTTACATGCATAAGGGGATCGGGCCAAACAATATGCATTGCTGTTTGGATGAAGATCGGTCAATATATAGTTGGTCAAATGGATCCTGACTTTTGTGTGAAAAATGACAAAATTTTTATTCTATAGCGTATAGATTTACACCTGAAGGACATAGAACCGATCAGATGATAGTACATCCAAGAGGAGTGATTGACCTTTAAATTGCTACCAATTATATTGTCGTATGTTCTCGGATGCGGGAGTTACACTTAAATATTTACTGGTGCTTACGTATTCAGATATTATTTAGTAAGCCATTACCACACTAGAGGGCGGAAATATAGCGCTGATCGCTTTGAAATTTTCCACGAGATTCTAGTTATGGTCAAGGACAACACCTATAATTGTCGGTGATGATCAGATAATGATTTTCGTATGAAGTGGACCTAAAAAATTATTTTTTGTGCATTTTTCGAATCGATCTATAGGCCACAGTTATAAGCCGAGCATCACCATACAACCTAGGGATACGTAGTCGAGCGCAAAATACGACTTTTAGACTTTTCGATTTTTCCCACTGACCAAAAAGTCGATTTTTAGACTTTTCGATTTTTGCCGTTGACTAAAAAGTCAACTTTTCGATCTTTCGATTTTGTCAAGACTGTTCCAAATCGATTTTCGACTTTAACTGATTTCTGCAAAATCGACTAATGTAAAGTTCCGGAAAGTACAATATTTGGGCAATTTGAGCTATGTGATAAAAAACCAAGCATTCATGAAGAAAATCGAAAGTCGATCTTGAATTATCGGCTTTACGATTTTCTCATAGATCAAAAGTCGAATTCGACTTTTAGACTTTTCAATACAAAATGTCGATTAAACGATTAGTCGAAAGTCGATTGACCTATCCCTAATACAACCCACGGTGAAGGCAATCGGGACAAGTAATTAGAAGGGCTGTACTGAATATTAGAAATATTCGGAAAATATGTCAGTGTATGGAAGAGGTGCTGTTGACCTCTAAACGGGCAAGAGGGTGCAAATGTCATGAAATATTGCCCAGGCTCGAAATAAACATCCGCGGAAAGTTAGAACTCCGTCGTAGTTGTGTAGGGTATGTTATGGTCGGCCCCATCCGACTATACTGCTCCGTTCACTGTTTTTCTTTTTATAGAGTTCAATATATTTACAACATTTATGAAATAAAGAATAGGATTGTTTAAACAATTGTATTGGAAACCTTACTTTCATATGAATTGGCTCTGATTAAATTGTTTTCAGGATATCATAGGGAGTCAAATATTCACAATAAAAATATTAATGCAGGTTTTGGTATATCTCCCATTTGAGTGTAACGATCAGTTTTTTCTATTTTGAAAGCTGTAGCCGCATATTGCCCATAGGTGTGGCCGTAATTTAAAATTATCAGTTTAGGATCACGTTTTTGCATATCCTTTATATTAGGGTAGCGCATCATTGTAGTATTTTTAAGATTTTAGTTACATTTTTCCATTGAAGTGTCTGTAATTTGGCATTCCAGAATACTGAAGGGAAAAACACTTTATTGTGGAGTATGTTTAATATAAGTCCAAATTCTGATGTAACCTAATTTCCGAGTTTTGAATTTTCTCATCGAAGTGGCTATAACGGATTCGGAATGAATAATCATTTTAGTTCCAGCAATTATTCCATATAAGTTATTTTCAATATCCTGAAGTTCCTACCCCCGTTTTCCATCCCGAGTGTCTGAAGTGGGAACATTATTTTTTTCCACAGCATTATTTTTTCCACATAGTGTAATAATATCGTTTCCATACAAAGGTCCCCATCGATTTTAAGGAATTTTGGATGCGTTCCAGGTGGTTGTTTGTTTTGAAATATATTGGAAAGCGAAATATGAAGAGGTAGTATTAAGAGGTATGAAGAGGTAGCAGAAGACACACACCTAGAGTACATAAAATGTAAGCAATTTGTTTAGGCAATATTAATATTGAACAAATTTGGGAATTGTGAAACTTATAAATAGAAAGCATTATTACAATATATAACACTGCCTTCAAATTAAACAAATGTATTTTAGATTAGCCAACAAAGAAAGCTGAATTTACCAGCTGTTTTCATTCTTCTTTTTGTTTAGCCCATCTTAAATAAACATTCTTTATGAATTTAATAAAAATCTGTTACACCGGAAATATTTCAATCAAAACTTTTCGTTTGCAACAACCCTTTTTAATAAAAATATTTTCGCCATGCTCACACTGTAATACTCGAATGCGGAACATTCAATATCCAAATGTTTTATTTCATTATCTAATGAAAGATGTGACCATCTTAGCCTTGGCAATGGCAAGGGCATTAACTTAAAAAAAAAGAAATTATCACGGACAAGGATAGTGACAAAATTGAAATCCATAAAATATTTCCTCTTGTCTAGATCTGCTTAGCGTTGGTGGATTTTCCAGAAATAATTTTTCCGAAGCTTAGATTGAACGTCTACAAACAAAAATGACAATAAAGTTGCCTGACTGATACTTTTGTTGGTGTTTATTAATATAACAACTGTACAACATAGAAAGGTAGGTGGGAGAAGTGGGTGCGATGAATGTAATCTATAGGAGGAATTCTAATAACAAGAGAAGTCACCAGTTTTGTAATTTCCTTTCAAAAGGACAACAACAGTAGCACTCATTCTCAAGAACGATGTTATCGCCAATAACTTGCCACTCCCTCTCGCCAGGCAGCCGTTAGACCCAGGTATGTTTTATTGCGTCCTTTTTACCAACGTGAAAATATTCTAGACGTGGGATAAACAGTTTTTTCTTTTGTCGAAGATAAAGCGAATGCCAGCCAACCAGACAGTCAGACGATGATAGCTTGTTGAAGTATGACAACTGGAAATAGCTGACTACGATTTTTTCACTTTATAATTTGTATTCATGTTTTACTTTTTGTGTGGGTGGGTGTACTGAGTGAATTTCTTCCATAGCTTACAGATGTTCAAAATTGAACAAAACACGCGCGCGCACATACACACAAATCAAATAGAATGGCAACATGGTCCTTCTAGGAATAACGACGATGATACAGTCAGCTGCTGAGTAAATTTGCGTTTCAATAACATTTATGTATGAAATCTGTTTGGGATTGAATGGATAGAAGTGTGGGCAGTTTATAAAATTAGAAAATCCTACAACAGATACATGAAATGGATAATAATCTACAGACTATATGAAACTTAAACAGCGTAAAACGTAAAACTTATCTAATACTTATATCAATTAATCTTTAAATTGTGTCACTTATGAATCGAGGCGATTATTTAGAATATTGGAACACTTATGATTAACAAAAATGTATGATTAACAAAATGGGTAACCTAAGGGAATCTTAAATTAATTGCGAGTTCAATAATGAACATCGCTAAGTCGACGTAGAATTTTATTTTTGATGTAAAATATACGATATTTTGGCAATATCGCCAGTTACTTAAGTATATGAAAAAAGTGAATAGTTTTGGTTTAATTGATCTGTCGTTGCAAACTGTTCATGATATTGACCTCCAAACTTTATTTTGGTGGAAGCTGTGTCTACTTTAATGGAAAAAGTGTGTAAAAACAGGCTGAGGCGAACCAGTATTTTTATGTTCTCTATCGATTTGTGATTAAGCCACTCATTTCACGGTTTTCGTGTTAAGGGAAACCCCCCCCCCCATTCTCGATTTTATTTTTTCAAGATTTTCAATGGGCTGGTAAATCAAAACCAATGCTTGTTAAGGTTTGTAATTGTGTAATTTTGTTATTGTTTTGTTGTTGTTTTTTTGTAATTAAAGAACAGCCCCTATTTTTGATGGCGGGCATGATAACTCCTCACTGGAACATCGGATTACGAAAATTCCAACGGTGTTAGAAAGAGTACAAGTCTGGCTCCCGTATGAACTAGGATTATTGACTTCGCTCTAAAATTAACAAAATGGTGGACCTTTGAAAAAATATTTTTGGAAAATCGCCGATTTTTTACCAAAACCCAAGTTAAAAAATAAGGAAGATTTTCACCGATTGGCTTTATCATAGTTATACACTCACAGAGAAACGTGTAAAAATTTGAAGTCGATTGGGTTATTAGTTTTTGAGTTATCGTGCCCGCCATTCGCAAAAAAATTGAGAAGCCCTTCAGCCTTCACTTGATGCTGACACAATAAATCGGCTATATCTTCAAGAGTTCTTGAGATTTTCAGTTGAAATTTTGTAGGGACATTCTTTAATTAGCGTAGATTCGAATTATGTCAACAAAATTTTTGACCCCGAGAATGGGGGGGGGGGGGAAGTAAAACTAGAAGCCAACAAAATGGGGACTACGGCCCTTATGTATCATTTTTCAAAAATTTAACTGTATCTACCGTTAAATGATGCTGACATTTTGAAGCTCGATTTTGAGTGTTTTTTGAATTTTACTTCTAGCATTAATACGCAAACAGGAGTTTCTAAAAACCGATTATAAGATTATTGTAGTCGCGAATCTGCGTAATTTGATATGTATTTTGTGTATGTAGTATTCACAGCTTCAGAGTAATAATTATCCGATGGTGAAAATTTTGTGTGATCAAATTTCTAAAAAAACTTATTTTTCGGGCCAAATTTTTAGATCTGTGTACCTGCGATAAATAAGGTTTTTTACGTTTCAGATGATATAAAATCTTTTTCGTGAAAATCCATCTACTAGAACGGCGGGAACTGGCCTTCCAAAAACATCAACGTTTTTGGCCAATATAATAAACGGCGTAATTTTAAGATTTTCTTTTCTTATGCTCAAAATTAAAACCTCGATAACTTTTGCGCACATCCACCAAAAATTTGATCGCGAACGGTTTCGGAGTCAGAACATTTTCCTCTATATGTGTCCCAAAAATCATTGATGTGCCACAAAAACAAAAAAGTTGATTGTTTAAAAATGGAATATTAAAAAATTCGCAATATTGCCCATATATTGTAGCGCAACCTAGAATATTTCGAGGTCTTGCAAACGGCATTGTCATTGAAAAAATCCAAAAAAAAAAAAACTGGGATGAGTGTTAAAAAAAAAATATTGTTTAAAAATCCACGCCTACAACTGGGATGAATGCTCAAAAATATTTTTTAACCAGTGAGCGGAGCAGTATAGTCGGACGGGGCCGACCATACGATACCCTACACAACTACCACGGAACTCTAACATTCTGCGTGTGTTTATTCCGAGCCTGGGCAATATTTCGTTATATTTGCTCAATCTAGCCCAATTAGAGATCAACAGCACCTCTTCATTACACTCACATATTTTCCGAATATTAATATTCTTATTCAGACAGCCATTATAATTAATTGTCCAGATTCCATTCGGCCTATTATTGACATCAAATCGAAAAAAAAAACAAAAAATTAAGTATTCAGTCCACTTCATCCCAATATTATAATTTGATCATCACCGAAAATTATAGGCGTACTTGACCATAACTAGAACCTCATACAACATTTAAAAGCGGTCAGTGTTATATTTCCACCCTCCATTCTGGTAATGGGTTACTAAATAATGTCGGAATACGTAGATACCTCTGAATATTTAATTGCAACTCCCACATACGACAGAGTACATACGACAGAATAATTGGTATCAATTTAAATGTCAACCACTCCTCTTGGATATAATATCAACTTCTCGGGTTTATGTCCTTCGGGAGTTAACATATTCGCCATAGAATACAAATGTTGTCATTTTTCACACAAAAGTAAGAGTCCATTTGACCAGCTAAATATTGACCGATCTTTATCAAAACATTTTAAAAATCCCAGCTTATAACTGGAATGCATGCTCAAAAAATATTATTTAAAAATCCACGCCTATAACTGGGATGAAGGCTCAAAAATATTTTTTAAAAATCCCAGCTTATAACTGGAATGCATGCTCAAAAAATATTATTTAAAAATCCAAAATTCTCGCCTTTTATTGGGATGATTGTTGAAAAATATTGTATAAAAATCCTTGCCTTATATTGGGATGACTGTTTGAAAATATTGTTTAAAAGTCCACGCGTTTTATTGGGATAAATGTTGAAAAATGTTGTTTTAAATGTTGAAAAAATATTGTATAAAAATCAACACATTTTATTGGGATAAATATTTAGAAGTTATTGTTTTATAATTCACGCCTGTTATTGGGATAGATTTTGAAAAGGTATTGTTTAAAAATCCATACTTTTTTAATTCTACCCCAAAAATCGAGAAAATGTTGAAATAATATAGGTGAAGAATCCAAGTCAATAATTGCTATACGTGTTGAAAAATGTAATTTAACCATCTGTGTATATTTTTGAGATAACGGTTATTGTTTAAAATAAGGAAAAATATTAAAATAAGAAACAAACCCCTATAGCTGAGATAACTGTTGAAAAATATAGCAGTATTTCAGTGTTTAGTTTTATATAGATTATATATTTGTGTATACTTATTGTTATATGTATATAGAACACAATTTATCTTCTTATAGTATTTCTATGACAAACATATGTACATCGATAATTTGCATGCAAATTTCAAAACTGTTTTTTTTTCGATTTCTGTTATTTTTTTCTTGTGTCTTTCATGCAAATGAGTTTTATACACGTGTGTATGAGGTATGATTGTATGTATGTATGTGTGCGGGTACAATATATCACTGTATATCGGAGTAATGTATGCATGAAATGAATGCAATTATATAATGGGAATTTAATTTTAACTGCCTTAACGAGATGCAACTCAAACTCAACAAAACTTGACAATCATTTCCGTTGTTCGACAAACAAACAAATCTTACCGTAGCTGATGGGAAAAGTGAGTGTTGATTGATTGGTTGGTTGGTTGGTGTTGATCTCTTGATTGTATTCTGTTCGCACAGATACACAGACACACACACACACATTCGAGTATACAACATATGATTGCACAGTGTTCGAGTTTGCATAACATTTCATAAATCCAATATTGATTTTTCTTAACTGTGTGTTTTTAATTAATTTTGGTTGGTTGGGTTTGACGGTGATTGTTATTGTTCTTGTTGTTGTTGTTTATTTTTTCAGAGGATATTCAGAGTGCAATTTGTGTTTGAAGAGATTGTGGTAGTAATAGTGGTGGTGGTGGAGTTAGTGGTAATGGTGTCATTTGGTTGGTGGTGGTAATTGATGAAGTGCGTTTTAAATTGAAATTCTTTAACAAATTGATTGATTGATTTAAGTCATGTGTCAAATGTTATTGTTTGCCAGGTTTAAATCTTTCATTGCAGAATTGTTGTTGTTCTTGTATTTTATTTAATTTCTTAGGTTTCTTTTTATTTGTTTTTAAATCGTGCATATCGAGGAGTTTAGTTTTGAGTTTTAGTAAGATTCACTTTATTTTTGATTTGATTTGATTATTGTGGTAAATAATATCGATTGTTAGCATTCCAAGTGTGTGGTGTATCGATACTTTGATAGTGTGACACCGATATTGAGGCTATTTTTTTTTTTTTTTGGAAAAGAAGAAGTTAATAAAATGAGGTAAAAGAATAAAAAAAAGTAATCTTTAGATAGTCATAGATAGAGTGATGCAGTGTTTCGCAGAGAAAAGAGGGGGTAAAATAGAGTTACAGCTGTTGTTTTGATAGACACGAAAGAGAAATATAGAGGGATAGTGATATTTCATCATAGACATGTTTTAATTTACTAAGATTTATGCAATAAAAGAAAGCTTAAAGCCTTGCCATTTTTCTTTTACATTGGTTTTACACAAACAGTGGATTAGCAGTCATTGTCTTTTTTTTTTGAGGTAATTTGGGAAAAAATGGAAGAACAAGTTTAACTTACGTCTTGAGCCCATACGTTTCACTGTCTGTTCGGTACCTAAACTCATGGCACGACCAACAGCCTTTAATGACTTCAGGATTTCCTCGGGATCTCTGCGTGCCACCGAAGATCGACGACGACCCACCAAATAGGTGGCAGGAGGTGGAGCCATATCATCTTCTCGATTCTTGTCAGCATCCTGAAATGATGATCGTCGAGATCCAGGCAATGATCTCGAAAAATCTTTGCCCAACTGATAGACTTCCACTTCCAGTGTCTCCGATTGGGATGAACCACGTCGTGAGCCGGCAATCCATGCATGATCCGGATGCAACAGAGACGTACACTCACCAATCGAATCCACATCATCCGAAATGGAACGTTGCATATTATAATCTCTGCGTAGCAGACGTGAAACATCGCCTCCGGGAGCGCCCGCAGCTATAGAGCCACGCGGTGATACACTGGGGGATTTTGACATGCTAATGCCGCGCAAACCTTTCGGATCTTCGAGACGACACCAAATGGCGCGATCGTCTAGAAATACCTGTTGCAACTCGATATTGCATTCGCCCAAAAATATGGACTCGGTATGTGGTACTAAATCCCACAATTGTATATCAATGTAACGATCCATGAGGTGTTCGGCTTTCACGTGAGCAAAGGATAATGTTGCATTCCATATCGGATTTTGTGTGGGTGGACTAACTTCGGTTTGTTGGACAGAGCCATCGCCGCTGGAAAAGAAATGTGTAAACAAATCATGAATATCATTTATTATAAAAGACAGAAATAAAACTCTACAAATACCCCATAAATGGGGTAAATGTTAAATAAAACTTTAAAAAATCCACTCCTAAAGTTGGACTGGGCCGACTTTATGATACCTTCACCACTTTGGGGATATTCAACATATGTAACTTTACAGATGTCCTATTTTCGAAGGAACATTGACATGAAATTGAACGAACCTCAAAATGCGATTTTTATCTATAAGTAAACCGACTAACATCAATTCTTATACATGTCATTCTGCAATCTAGTCCATACTTTGTAAATAGACTTTAAGCAAACTTTACTCACGCTATTTGTTATGCTTCACTGCTTAAAATGTTATATCAATCAGGCACTCATTGATTACTTGGTTTACAATCAACATGAATAGGTCGAAATTATGTATGGAAGCTATAATATATCTAAATCTGAACCGGCTTACATTTACATTAAATCGGATGAAAATATATATGGGAGCTATATCGAAATCTGAACCGAATTTCACCAATCCCAAATTAGACCCAATCCCAAATTTCGTGCAAATCGAAAGATATATATAGGGACTTTGGAGATTCATGTACCTTAAATCGGACGAAAATATATATGGGAGCTATATATAAATCTGACCCGATTTTCTCGAAACTTGGTACACGTCATTCTGGACCTAATTCAGTACTTAATGCCAAATTTCGTGCAAATCGAAAAATATATAGAGACTTTGGTGCACCATTTACATAAAATCGGACGAAATTATATATGGGAGCTATATCTAAATCTGAACCGATTTTCAGGAAACTTAACACACATCATTCTATACCTAATTCACTACGCTCTGCCAAATTTCGTGCAAATCAAATGATATATAGGGACTTTGGTGCACCATTTACCTTAAATCGGACAAAACTATATATGGGAGCTATATCTAAATCTGAACCGATTTTCTCGAAACTTGGCACACATCATTCTGTACCTAATTCCGTACCCTATGCCAAATTTCCTGCAAATCTAAATATATATAGGGACTTTGGTGGACCATTTACATGAAATCCGACGAAAATAAAAATGGGAGCTATATTAAATCGGAATCGATTTTTCCCAATTTTAATAGGGTTCGTCCTTGGGCCAAATAAGTGACTTGTGCCAAAGTTGATCCAAATCGGATCACAAATGCGACCTGTACATTGTTTACAATTTAACATCTACAGATGGAAGGACGGACCTGCATAAATCGACTCAGAAAGTGATTCTATGCATATTCTTAAAAGGAACCATGTGTCTATCTCATTTCCTTTTGCCTGCTACAAACATATGCATAAAGACATAATATCCTGTACCACAGTGTGGTGACGCGTTGAAGAAATAATGTTTAAAAACTCAAGCCTATAAATCGGATAAATGTTGAAAGCCAGTGAGCGGAGCAGTATAGTCGGACGGGGCCGACCATATGATACCCTACACAACTACCACGAAAAGCAAACTTTCTGCGGTTCTATATTCTGAGCCTGGACAATATTTCGTAATATTTGCACTTATTTATATTTGGTCACTTTAGGTTTAGGGGCATATTGACCGATCATCATCTAAAAAACCGCTCTAAGTATTTGGTCACCTTGTAAAATAAGTGCCTCTATAACGACTAGAAAATCTGACAAAATTAAAGTTTTCTATTCATTGCACCCCCTGAATGAAATCTCAACTTCACCGAAAACTATAGGCGTCGTTCTTGACCATAATCGGAACTTCATGTACAATTTCAAAGTGATCAGCGCGACATTTCCGTCCTCTAATGGAGTAATAGTAATACTAGGCACATAGTCACATTTACCTAATTACGGTAACTCCCACATCAGAGTACATATAGCCATATAGTTGGTATTAATTTGAAGATCAACAACTCCTCTTGGATATACTATCAACTTCTCGGGTATATGTCCTTCAGGAGCAAGTATATATGCCCCCAGAATAAAGATTTTGTAATTTTTCATACAAAAGTCAGGGTCCATTTGACCCGCTAAGTATTGACCGATCTTTATGAAAACAGCCATGCTTATTGTTTGGTCCCACCCCCTTCACCATGCAAAAATTCGTGGTGTTTGTGCAATAATTGCGGCCTCTGGAGCGACCAAAAAACCGACAAAAATAAAGTTTTTGGTCCATTTCATCCCCTAAATATTAACCGATCCTTTCCAAAAAACAATAGGGGTCTTCATTGGCCAGAACCCATCCTACATGCAAAATTTCGTGAAGATTGGTCCATAACTGTGGCCTGTATCGTGTTTACCAATTATAATGGACAGACGGACGGACGGACACACATGTCTAGATCAACTCAGCTAGTCGAGATATGTATAAATATAATATTTTAAAATCCACGCCTATACATGGAAAAAATGTCGACAAAAATAATGAAGATGACTGTCGAAGACAGTCGAAATATTGGAAAATAAAAATTAAAAAGCTGAAAACAAGATACAGGATTTTATTTAACCTTAAGCCGAAACAAATCCAAATAAGAAAAATAATACATCACAGGTTAACAAAAATAATGTTTAAATAAAAAACCTCGTACTTGGGATAATTATTATATTGTTTAAAAGTCCACACGAATAGTAGTTATAGTTTTTGAAAAACATATTGTTTAAAAAGTCATGTCATGTATTGTTTAAAAATCATTCAGATAGCTATTAAAAATGTTTATTTAAATAAAAAAATCACGCTCATTTTTTTAACAACTCTTCTTTACTTACCATTTTGGTAATATTCGAACTTTTGCATAGGCTTCTGGCAAATTTCCATGACCATAGGCTTCATCCCGCAATGCCAAGTCGTCGGCAGCCATTAGAGATACGGCCAATTCACTTCGTTCACTGTGATACCAAACTTGGATTTGTACCCGACCACTAACCATTTTTTCTCGGGCAATTTGTTCCTGTATAGTTTACCGAAGACGAGGAACAAAAAAGGAAGCCACAAAAGCAACGATTTCATGGCAAAAAGAAGTGCAGGAATAAAAAATTCAATTAGCAAACATTTTAGTTTTGAAAGTTTTTTTTTTGCAGGTTTAATTGCTGAGTAAATTATATAATGGTAAATGTTATAACTATATATCAAGATACTTTGTCAAGTATAATTGGACAGTTTTCTGTACTTTAGGTATACAATTTCTTTAAATGGAGAAGGATTAAAAATGTGTCACTGGGTGTTTTGTTTTTTTTTTTATTATTGGAATTACACTTTTTTCTTGCTGTCCAGTTGCATATTGGAAGTAATTATTTTTGTGGTTGAGACTTTTTGGTGTTGCGAAACAAAAAATGTATATGTAAAAAATATTTACAGGAAATTAAATGAAATAAAACTAAAATAACTTTTTTTAAAAAAGCAACAAAAAGTTATAATAATTGTATAAATGTGTAAGTATGATGTTTTTTTACATGTTATATATAATGAAATAATGCTGGGTGCTTTCATAGTTGATTGCTTTACTGCTATCCAGTAGGTGATAATTTACACTAAATTATTATTAATTTTGGGTGTACAAAGATTAACACTAAATACAACTAGGAAATAATTTATAAATATTTAATATTAATTTTTTAATATTTAATATTAATAATTAATAAAAATAAAACATTTAAAAATCTTACTGGAATGCGATATGATATTTTATGAATTAGGGAAATTCTTAAATTGGAGAGGGCCAGCAATCTTGAATTTTGCATGCCTAAACCACCTCATTGACCGAACTTGAGGCAGAAGGTGTTGGCTACATCAAAAAATGAGATTCTGGATGGAATTTTAAAAGTAAGTATGAAATTGGAACGATTTGGGTTTTTTGGAAATATATACATCATTTCTAGACTTTCATCGTTTTGAATGTGTAGAGCTTGGACAAGGATCCACCATTCGCATTATTACACCCTCAGCATTGTGGCTAAAAATGTGTATCATCAAAATATTGCTGATGTCTATAAATTAAATAAATGTTAAAAAATATAATTTTTAAAAATCCAGGCCTATAAATGTTGAAAAAGTTCTCGTATATCTTGCCTCTAAGGTTGATGCGCACGATACCTCTCTAGATTTCATCCAAACATTGCACATCATAATATTTCTTCCAATTTTAAATCTAGTTCGAAGATTGGAAATATCGGACCACTCCTTCAGGTACCTCCTCCACCAAAAATCCACAGTTATAAAATTTCTGTGGATAATATACCGATTCACTATATATTTGGACTTAATATATAGTATAGATAGTTAAAATGAAATTGGATGTTCATAAAATATTTACAAATTTTTAAAATTTAACAAAATTTGAGGTATTAGAGCAAGATAATCGATAAATGTATTTTTTAAACATTAATACTTGATTAAAATATTAGACTGTGCAAAATTCAGATCTGAAGTCATTTTTAGCAAAATTTTGAACATTTTGAACCAAAAGTTTGGGGTAAATATTAAGAGTGGGTGAAATCGATGGCACTCTTCGTGCACATCAGCTACCGAAAGAAAGAACATACATTTTTGTTGTATACCTGGCGTCTTATGATGGATGATAAATATCTTTATTTTCCATTTATGTTCTGCATAATGAATTCCAGGAATCCATTGCGTATGAGTGATACATACAAATGATGTGCACGAAAGACATTGCGAATACGCCACCTGTCCCTAATTGCATCATGACAGTGATTTCTACAAAAGTATTTCTTTTTATACCCTTCACCACTCTCTGGTACAGGGTATTATGTCTTTGTGCATATGTTTGTAACAGGCAAAAGGAAACGAGATAGACACATGGTTCTTTTTGAGAATATGCATAGAATCACTTTTTAAGTCGATTTTTGCATGTCCGTGCGTCCGTCTGTCTGTATAATTAAATTGTAAACAAAGTAAGGTCGCATTTATGATCCTAATTGGATGAAATTTGGCATAGGTCACTTATTTTGCCCAAGGACGAGCCCTATTGAAATTGGGAAAAATCTGTTCAGATTTAGATATAGCTCCCATATATATTTACGTCCGATTTAATGTAAAAGCTCCTATATATCTTCCGATTTGCACGAAATTTGACACAGCGTACTGAATTAGGTCTAGAATGATGTATGTTGAGTTTCCAGAAAATCGGTCCATATTTAGATATAGCTCCTAAATATATTTTCGTTCGATTTAATGTAAATGGTGTACAGAAGTCCCTATATATCGTTCGATTTGCACGAAATTTGGCACAGTGTAATGAATTAAGTCTAGAATGATGTGCGTCAAGTTTTCTGAAAATCGGTCCAGATTTAAATATAGCTCCTATATATATTTTTGTCCGATTTAATGTAAATGGTGTACCAAAGTTCCTATACATCTTTTGATTTGCACGAAATTTGACATATCGTAGTTTTGGCATAACTTATTGAATTAAGTCCAGAATGATTTGTGTCAAGTTTCCTGAAAATCGGTTCAGATTTAGATATAGCTCCCATATATAGTTTCGCCCGATTTTATGTAAATGGTGCACCAAAGTCCCTGCAAACCTTTTGATTTGCACGAATTTTGGCATATCGTACTAAATGGAGTCCATAATGATGTGTAATAAGTTTCGTGAAAATCGGTTCTCCTATATATATTTTCGTCCAATTTTATGTAAATGGTGCACTAAAGTCCATATATATCTTTCGATTTGCACGAATTTTGGTATAAAGTACTGAACTAAGTCTAGAATGATTTGTACACCTCCTATATATCTATTTTCGTCAGATTTTAAGTAAATGGTGCACCAAAGATCCATAGCTCGTGCGATTGACACAACGTACAGTAGTTAATATATATTAATCTCTGGCACGTTTCCTTTGAAATCGGTTCAGATTTCAGCATAGCTTCCATATATAATTTCGACTTATTCATTTTAATTGTACACCAAATAATCAATGGGTGTTTGATTGAGATTAAATTTTTAACAGGGCAGCAGATTTAAAAATTTAGTTTAACATGTGTAGAGGTTGCTGTTAGTCGGTTTAGATATAGATGAAAATCACATATTTAAGTTCTTTCACTTTCTTGTCAAAGTTCTTCGAAATATACCCAAAGTGGTGAAGGGTATCATATAGTCGGTCCAGCCCGATTTTACTACTTTCTTTACTGGTTTTTATTATTATTTATTGAAATACGAAAAATAGCCCACGTTGATTCCGTTTTTATATTATTCTTTCTTAAATCAAACATACTTTTTTTTCCGATTTCCACTTTACAAATGTTCAACTAATTTAATGGCAAATGCTGTACAAATATTAAAGTACTTTCTTCGATGAATGCTCCACATTTATGCCATTATCTACTCTCTACGTTTATTAACATTAAAATAGCTGAAATAAATTTGTTTGGCTTTTTGTCTTCATCGTGTTTTCCTCATTATAATTTGAAAGTTTCCAATCTCGTTAAATTATCTTTTTTACAGTCGTTTATGAGAAAGCGAAAATACCAGAAAATCATAAATAAAAATGTTTAACAGATGAGCAACTTTAAATAAATTTATATTTGATATATTAAAATAATTTTTTTAAATTAGTTATTTTTACTCAATATTTGAAAATGTGTTAAAAATGGTAGGACAATATTACTAAGACCATTAAAATGCCTATATATATGGGCTGAATCTTTATATGAGATGAAACTGTTATGCTATACTCAAAGATCATGCAAAATTGATCATTTTATGGTAGGAAGATTTGACACCCAATGAGAACGCATAGTAAAATTACAGCCAATGAGAAACAAAGTCAAACCGCCCAAAATACTGAATAAGTGAGGCTACCACGAAACTTGGGTCCACTAGGATTATTTTTCGTAGGGAGATGTTTAAAATGTCAACTAATTTGGTTGAAAACCCTGGCCAAGTACCCAGAATACCGAAATTTGTTAAGTCGCCTTATATTGGGATTATTCTAAAAATGGATGAATGGAAGATTTGCTACCAAATGAGAACTCAATATAAAATTATACCAAAGTACTATATATATTTGGATGAAAAATGACCCCCAATACCTACTATTGGCCAAAAATCCAGCATCAAGTAAAGACCTCAATAATAGAATTCGTGAAAGCAGCGACATTATGATTTGGTTGTGTGAAGGCGTGACCATTTATCTGATATTTTTTTCCTTATTACTCGAAACCTTCGTCCTTTAATTTGAAATAAAAATTCCCTCATTTATCTCAAACACCGTTTATTGGAAACCCCTAATATTTGTCCAATATACAATTTTCTATTTCTAAGATAAATATGTCTATCGATGTCCGCATAATATCCGCATGTTATCGGAATAATATAAAAATAATCAAAGTACAATTTGCCCTGATTGTCTCATAATGCCATTTTATAAACCTTTACTACTTTTTTAGCTTTAAAATAACTGATATTTATTTATTTTTTGCTCTTTTGAATTATCATGTTTTCGGAATCTTATTTTCAAAGTTTTTCATCTCGTTGATAGCATTGCAATATACTTTTTATATTCCGCTTTGAGAAAGTCATAAATGTCATAAAATTTTATATGTATAATATACGATGAAAATGTAGAAAACGTCTTTTGAGAATAAATATTTTATTATAAGGAAACAATATAACTTTCAAAATATTTTTATGTATATTTATAAAAACAAAATTATAGAATTATTTTCTTTGAATATTAAAAACTACAATTTTGAAATGGAAGTTAGAAAAGGAAACAAGAGCGCCATTTAGAAAAGAACGAACGTCGAATGTAATGTTGAGACAGAATTAGAATCAAAAGAGTGAACTGTGCCAAGTTTCGCTGCTCTTGTACAATTTTCCAAACCTACTTTAAGTACGAACATGTGGTCTATAGGGTAACCTCTTCTGGCATAAAACCTCTTTAACCTCTTTGATAAAAACATATCACTTTTACACAACAAATAATATAAATCTGTAGATCTCCGCAAACCATAGGCTGAGGGTATATATATATATATCTGTAGTCTTTATATATATATATATATATATATCTGTCTTTGTGCATATGTTTGTAACAGGCAAAAGGAAACGAGATAGACACATGGTTCCTTTTGAGAATATGCATAAAATCACTTTTTAAATCGATTTATGCATGTCCGTCCGTCTGTCTGTCCATGTATTTTTGAACAAAGTACAGGTCGCATTTGATATCCGATTTGGATGAAATTTGGCACAGTTCACTTATTTGGCTCAAGGACGAACCCTATTGAAATTGGGAAAAATCGGTTCAGATTTAGATATAGCTCCCATATATATTTTCGTCCGATTTAAGGTAAATGGTGCACCAAAGTCCCTATATATGTTTCGATTGGCACGAAATTTGGCACAGCGTACTGAATTAGTTCCAGAATAATGTGTGCCAATTTTCGAGAAAATCGGTCCAGATTTAGATATAGCTCCCATATATATGTTCGTCCGATTTAATGTAAATGGTCCACCAAATACCATATATATCTTTCGATTTGCACGAAATTTGGCATATCGTAATGAATTAGGTCTAGAATGATGTGTGTTAAGTCTCGTGAAATCGGTCCAGATTTAGATATAGCTCCCATATATAATTTCGTCCGATTTAATGTAAATGGTCCACCAAATACCCTATATATCTTTCGATTTGCACGAAATTTGGATAGAGCTCCTATATATATTTTCTCGCGATTTTAAGAACATAATGCATATAACTTAACTAGTGACAAGTTTCAATGAAATCGGTTTAGATTTCGATATAGCTTATATATATATTTCCTTTACATTGCTTTATATAAGTTTGTCCCATTGTAAGAAGCAACCCTATATCTGACCAAATGAAAAATTTAGTGTAGGTTGTAGAATGACATGTTTATGGATCCATTTTCTTGTTAATGGTCCTTCAAAAATTCGACTTCTGTTAGGATTCATCTGTTGAATATACCCAAAGTGATGAAGGGTATCATATAGTCGGCCCCGTCCGACTTTACAATTTATTTGTGAAAGGTTTAAAATTAACCTGCCAAAAATGTTCTGTTCTGCTTGAGCAATGGTGGTCAGAGGAACGCCGCAATTTGCTTTCATTAAATTTTGGAAGAACAAATAAGAGAAGACGAAATATTGTGCCAGGCATTGTTACAAGTCAAAACCTTGAAGTTGTTTATAGAATTCATTTCCCGTTAATTTACCTTTGGGAATGAATGAAACTCCCAATATATAAAAATAAAAATTGTACTCTATTTTCAAATTAAACATACCCGTTGTCACATATTTTCATTCAAAGAATGCTGCAAGCAAGGTAGATATTAAAAATACCGAAAATAACGAAATTCCCTCTCCATAACACATATACACACTCATCAACTATTGTTGGTGATAAATGATGTGATATCTTTGGAAAACTGTGTTCTTCTTTTTTTTTTTGACTGAATGTAAAATTCTATTTTTGTTTTGGAAAATTTAGTTTCACTAATGGTGATACATGGAAGTTGTTATCTTGACATACATTACAAACATAAATACATATAACGACATATACATTGGATGTATACAATGTGTACACACATACAAATTTATATAAATACTCGTAGTTGCTATTCATGCTAATTTACTCTTATGATGATGAAATTTTATATATATACATATATGTATATCTGTATATATAAAAATGTGATGAAAACTTATATACAAATGAAATAGTGAAAAAAAATAGTAAAGGAAGTAAAATGCCGCTTAATTGTATGACAGGATGTGAGTGTGTGAGAAGTTAAATAAATGATTATTCTTGTTTTTACAGAAGAATGTCATTGACAGAATCATTTGATACAAAAATATATATTTTTAAATTAAAGTGAAAATATTGTATGGTTTCCTAACAGAAGCATTCAAGATGATGATGGAAAATTCCGTTCCCAGAGAATAAACAAAAAAATTAGTTTAAAAATTAACCCTGTAGCCGGCAAACCCAACTTTAGACGGTGTACCGTAAATACGTTGCTATGCAAGATTAGCACAAGAAGTGAGTAAAAAAATTGCCTGCTACAGGGTTAATAATATTTCTTCAAAATTTTAATTTAGTTTAAAGAATGGAAATATCGCTCATCTTCTTCTATTATCACCTTCACAAAGAGCCCACGTTTTTAAAATTTCTTCGGTGATATACCGATTGGTCCCATATTTGGACTTGATATAGGTCTGGTGAAAATATTGGAATGTGTTAAGTTTGGATGAAAGATTTACAAATTTTCAAAATTTGTCAATTGTTAGGTATTAGAACAAATGAGCCGATAATCCTAAATCCAAATATTAATAAAAACTTGATAAAAATATTATATGGAGCAAAGTTAAGATCAATTTTGAGATTAATTTTTAGCAAAATGTTTAACTCTTGAACGTAATTTAAGTTTGGGAAAAATATTACTATGTGTTGGAGTTGGATGAAATCGGTTGACCCATCGAGAGATATCTTAAGCCATGGATTGACTGACATTTGTAAGTTAACTCCTAATTGTTCCAAAAAAAAAAAAAAAAAATTAGATACAAGTTTTCGATGAATCACATTTTTGCCGTATACCCAGCATCTTATGATGGATGGAGATAAATTTCCGTATTTTCCATATATGAGAATCATAATGGATTCCAGGAATCCATTGCGTATGAGTGTGGATGGATGGAGATAAATTTCCGTATTTTCCATATATGAGAATCATAATGGATTCCAGGAATCCATTGCGTATGAGTGATATATACAAATGATGTACACGTGAGACGCCACCTATGATTTGCATCGTATTCGGCTTTTTATTTCTTTATTCATTTTTTTTTGAAAGTTTTGCATGAGCAACGAAAGATGTCAATTCTATGTGATAAACGAAATTTTGTTTGCCCTGTTAATACAAGAACTCAAGCCTGGCGATCATCGACAACGTCGAGTCTTCGCTAATGCCAACAAGCAAAATTATTGCATCTGGCAACGCTGGAGTTATATGCATATTTTGTTTTTGCAAACATACATTTATGTGAAAGAAATTTATTCCCCCACCATCACTGTCTACGTCGTTGGCCCATATAAGGGACCTCCCCCACCCCATATTCAATATATGGCTGATTTCGGGCATATTTCTTTTTTAACTAAATTGATTGTAATTGATGTATTTAGTTTAAAAATAATTAATATTAAACCAGTGAGCGGAGCAGTATAGTCGGACGGGGCCCACCATACGATACCCTACACAACTGCCAAGGAACTCTAACCTTCTGCGGATGTTTATTCCGATCCTGGGCAATTTTTCGTGATATATGCTCCTTCTTGCACGATTAGAGGTCAAAACAGCATATCTTCCCTTACACTGACATATTTTCCGAATATCACTAAGATTCAGTACAGCCCTTCTAATTACGTCCAGATTTCCTTTAACGTGGGTTGTGTTGTAATGTTCGGCTTTCAATTGTGGCCTATAGATCGACTCGAAAAAAAAAAACACAAAAAATACGTTTTCGGTCCACTTTATCCCAATATCGGTATTATTCTTTGACCCGATCCCTTTCTCCATGTAAAATTTTGCTATGTTTGGGCCATAATTGCAACCTGTGGAGCGACAAGAAAAACCGACAAAAATTTAGTATTTGGTCCATTTTATCCTCTAAATATTAACCGATTTTTCCAAAAACAATAGGGGTCTTCATTGGCCAGAACCGGACCTACATGCAAAATTTCGTGAAGATTGGTCCATAACTGTGGCCTGTATCGATTTTATAAAATATAATGGACGGACGGACGGACGGACTCACGTGTTTAGATCGACTCAGCTAGTTGAGATATGACGATCGGTGTGCTTAAAGGTGGGTCTAGGACTAATATTTCGCGGCGTTGCAGAAAGCTATGGGGTTGCACAAAGCTATAATACTCTGACAACGTAGTTGTGTAGGGTATAAAAATATAAATTTCATGTAAGCACTCATATAACGGTACACCCCATTATGTGCTATTTTGACCATATTTTTAACCTAATTTGATATTTTAGTTTCTCATTGGGAGGCCTAAATGTTGGTATATCCTCACTATAACTGTATGTCCAATTTTCGGTACATTGAGGATTTCAGACATGTTGGTCAATCGAATTGTCTGTAATAATAAATTTTGCGTGACCGTCCGTCAGTTAATGTAAAATTGTAAACAAAGTAGAGATCATTTTTATGATCCGTATTGGATGAAATTTGATGTAGCTCATTTATATGACCCAACGACAAATCCTATTGAAATTGGCGAACATTAGTTTAAATTTAGATATAACATTTATATGCAGTTTCATCCGCAAGGGCCACTATTTGTCCGATTGAAACGACATTTTGCACAACGTACCAAATTGCACCTAGAAAAAAAGGATACTGTTTTGTCGAAATCGGTTCAATAGTTCCCATATATAGTTTCCTTCAATAGTTCCCATATATAGTTTCCTTCAATAGTTCCCATATATAGTTTCCTTTGATATTAAAATAGTGCACTGAATTGTCAAAGTTTGCCCGATTTGTTCTCAAGTTATTCATGATCAGAGGATGCATTCCGCGAGAAAAATATTTTCCTTGAGGATCCGATACATGATTGTGTTGAACATATGTCAATTTCATACAAATTTCGCTATGTTCAGGGTCCTAGTCTAATTTCCCAGCCTTTCGTGGATGGTACAAAATTTCGGCCCGCATTCACTCACTAAAACTGCATTCTTTCCACATTATTAAGAAATAAATATTCGATAATTATACCCTTATACCATACCCTGCCGCGAAATATTGGTCCTAGACCCACCTTTAAGTATACCGATCGTCATATCTCACTCGCTAAAACTGCATGTGTGTTTCCACATTATTAAGAAATAAATATTATAATTATAAACACAACTAGGCCACAGTTATGGCCCAATGAAGACCCCCATTGTTTTTGAAAAAAATCGGTTAATATTTAGGGAATGAAATGGACCAAAAACTTTATTTTTGTCGGTTTTTCTGAGGCCACAATTATGGCCCGCAAATTTTTGCATGGAGAATTGGATCGGGGAGAAGGGGATAATGTACTCGGATGTGGAAGATACACTTAAATATTTGCAGGCGCTTACGTACTGAGATATTATTTAGTAACCAATTACCACACTAGAGGGCGGAACTATAGCGCTGATCGCTTTAAAATTTTCCATGGACAAGGACAACGCCTATAAATTTCTGTGATGATCAGATAATAATTTTGGGATTAAGTGGACCGAAAAAGGGTTGTACTGAAGAGGTGTTGTTGACCTCTAATCGGGCAAGAGGGTGCAAATATTACGAAATATTGCCCAGGTGGTAGTTGTGTAGAGTATCGTATGGTCGGCCCCGTGCGACTATACTGCTCCGCTCACTGGTGTATCCCTATAAAATCTCGTTAATGAAACCCCTGTTGAATCATATCATGTTCCGAAACATATTTGCCCTTTTATAGTGTTCAAAATACTATTTGAAATTAATACAAATGAAATGAGAAACTTAATTTACCCTCCATCGTTTTATATGGAAATAGTGATAATACTGAAATTATGAAGAATATTTACAATAATATTTTTCTGCTTTATAATTTCCACAGCAAATTATTCACAACAATTATTATACAGAAAAAAAATATATGGAACATTTAAAAATACAATTAGCAAATGAAGTGCATTTTAATTATAAAATATACAATTAAATTGATTATATTAAGTACATGAACACATACACATAATATAGTAATATTAAATTTATTTGGCATTAATTTTTAATTGTTTTTTATTTTTTGTGTTCGATGAGTGTATATATCGGAATACAAGGCTATTGTGTTGAGTTGAAATGGACATGTTAAACCGACAGTTATTGGAGTTGAATGTGTGTATTTTTTGTTATTTGTGGAATTATGGGTCGGGGGTTTTGGGCAAATGATTGTTTTTGTGGCTATTTTTATTCTCAACTAATTTAAACACTAAGAAATAAATTAATTTAAATAAACTTTTCATCACATTATTAGTATAATCATCATCATCATCATAATTTCTAAATTCAGTCCATAAACTTTAAATTTAATTCAATTACATGTTATGCATTTTCAACACAATTCTATGACTAAAGAAAAACTTTTCTTTTTTTTGTTTTGCATTTACAATTTACACTAATCGCAATAATGAATTGTGTGCTTCATTATTTTAATTTTTGTTTTGTTTTTCATTTTGCATTTCTAATGAAAATTAAGAAACATGAACAACTTTTATCTATTTATATAAATATATATATGTATATGTATACGAGTATTATATTAATTAATTCATAGCAATATAACTCGTGCCAGCTGGGGTTACATCATAATTTACAAATAATTACAAAAGTACAGGAAAAAAATGTAGTAATGCATCATCAAAAGGACAAAACTCAGTCTAAATTTGAAAACAACTATTGAAAAAAAAACAATTGTTGCTATGTGTGTGAGTCTCTGTGTGTGTGTGTTTGTGTTGAAATAAGTAAAGGAAAAAAAAAATATTTCAACTTAGGAAAAGGATGAACTAAGAAGAATATAAGAATACAAATTAAAATGGAGTGTACTGGGGAAAAACAACATTGGCACATAACAACTGACCATGAAACAACAAAACTGTGTATTTTCAAAATCAAAGAAATTTATTAATAATTATTAAGTGGTAGGATATGTCTGTAATTGTTTTTAATAGAAATTGTGAAATTATCGTATGTATAATTGCAGTGTGATCTTTGCTAAATAAATAAATTAATATGTGTTGTAAATAATCGTTTGATATGAATTTAAATATATTTCCATGATGACTATTACATATACCCCAGGACCATATTTATAAATTTTGCTAAAATGATTTACCACCCGATGGAACCTAGAAATATTAGATTATATCAAATTCAGTGATAGGGGCTACCGGAAACATGGTAGATAATTGAAAAAAAATCAATATTTTAGAAAATAGTATTGATATATCAATACACTTTTCAGTGTAGCCCCATTTATAGGTACCACCCAATATTCGGCATTTTAAAACCTGTGGACAAATTTTTATACCCTACACAACTACATGGTAGAAATATTAGATTATATCAAAAAAAAAACAATAAAATATTTTAGAAAATAGGATTAAAATATCAATACACTTTTCAGTGTAGCCCCATTTATAGGTACCACCTAATATTCGGCATTTTAAAACCTGTGGACAAATTTTTATACCCTACACAACTATGTTGTCAGGGTATTACAGCTTTGTGCAGCCCCAAAAGTTTGTAACGCCGCGAAATATTGGTCCTAGAACCACCTTTCAGTATACCGATCGTCATATCTCGACTAGCTGAGTCGATCTAGACATGTGTGTCCGTCCGTCTGTCCATTATAATTTGTAAACACAATACAGGCCACAGTTACGGACCAATCTTCACGAAATTTTGCATGTAGGAAAGATCGGTTAATATTTAGGGGATGAAATGGACCAAAAACTTTATTTTTGTCGGTTTTTCTGGTCGCTCCAGAGGCCGCAATAATGGCCCGAACATCGTGAAATTTTGTGTGAATAAGCGTGCTGTTTTGATAATGAACCCTGACTTTTGTGTGAAAAATGACAAAATTTGTATTCTATAGCGTATATATTTACCCCTGAAGGACATAGACCCGAGTAGTTGATATTATATCCAAGAACAGTGGTTGACCTTTAAATTAATACTAATTATATTGTTATATGTGCTCGGATGTGGGAGTTACCCCTAAATATTTACAGGTATCTCCGTATTCGTATATTATTTAGTATCCCATTACCACCCTAGAGGGCGAAAATATAGCGCTGATCGCTTTGAAATTTTCCACGAGGATCCAGTTATTGTCAAGAACAACGCCTATAATTTTCGCTGATGATCAGATAATAATTTTGGAATGATGTGGACCGAAAACTTAATTTTTTGTGTTATTTTCGAGTCGATCTATACACCACAAATGAAAGCCGAACATCACAACACAACCCACGCTGAAGGGAATCTGGACAATAGCTGTACTGAATACTCGTAATATTCGGAAAATATGTCAGTGTGAGGAAGAGGAGCTGTTTACCTCTAATCGGGCAAGAGGGTGCAAATATCACGAAATATTGCCCAGGCTCGGAATAAACATCCGCAGAAAATTTCCGTGGTAGTTGTGTAGGGTATCGTATGGTCGGCCCCGTCCGACTATACTGCTCTGCTCAATGGTTCAATATAATTTTTCAATAATTTTATATTTTGGCTTCTCACGGGGTATCCTCAAACAACGCTTTCCCACATATATCGCTATACCCAGAAATTCGGGGGTTTTAGACTCTAATTTTATATTTTGGGTTATCTGTGCACTGAAAATCGACCTAGCAAAAGTTATCAATATTGGCCTAAGTTTAGGTGTAGCCCGCACATATTCCCGATCTTTCGGTATTCTGGGGTCTTGGTGACGTTGTTCAACTTAATTTGGCTTTGAATTGATTTTATGCGTTCTTTTGGGTGTCAAATCTTCCTACCAAAAATTAACTCTAACGCATATATCTTGACATATTTTGAAGATTTGACCGCATTTTCCCATTTCGTCATTCATCGATATTAGAGAGCAAAACTAATTAAAAAACAAGTGAAAAAGCGGTAAGTTCGGCCGGACCGAACTTTGAATACCCTCCACCATAGATATATTGACAGGTACTAGAAATGAAAATATAGGGAACATACCAAAAAGTGGACCTATACCGACAAACGGATTATGTAAACCATAATACAAATTTTAGAAATTTTTAAATGATAATTACCCTCAGCCTTATGGCTAATTAGGGTGTATACACTTTAACACGGTGAAAATGTGCCTCATCGAAATATTGGTTCTAGACCTCATGTTTCTTTGGACCAAATCCGTTTCAGAAAATTTTAATTTCATCCGAACTTAACCCATCTTATTATTTCTTCCAAGCTAAGTTCAAATTCTGGAACTTCCAATCAGGGGCTAGATCTAAATGGGGCTATAGTTCATTATCGAACCTTACGTTCTAATATGTTACCTCTCTATCCTCCGCAGGTGAAATTATTACAAAAGAGTCTTAGAACCAAACTCAAAACGCGGAACAAATCAAACAACTATTTCAATATATAAAGGGGGTTATGTGGGGACTACACCAAAAAGGGGGGCGAATATTAATAATTTTTGGTAGGGAGATTTGTTACCATATACGACTACAAAATACCAAATTGCAGCAAATTCGGTTGAAAAATGCGCTCAAGAACCCCCAAATACCGAAAATTGGGGGTACCCTTATATGGGGAATATCCGAAAAAATTCACCTTTATTTATAATTTTTAATTTTAATTTTCGAAATACTAAATTACAGCCAATTCGGTGGAAAATACGATCAAAACCCCCCAAAATGCTGAAAATTAGGAGGTATCGTTATATGGGGGCTACCAGAAAAAGTGGACCTATATTTATAATTTTTTGTGGGGACATTTAGCACCCAATAAGAACCCAATGTACCAAAATTCAGCGTATTCGGTTGAAAAACGCGCCCAAGAACCCCAAAATACCGAAAATAGGGGGGTACTGTTATATGGGAGCTATGCCTAAACGTGGACCGACCGTGGATCTTCGAACTTGACCTGCCTGCAAACAAAAGACAACCCTATGCAAAATTTCAGCACCCTATTTCAATTCCTTCAGAAGATAGCGTGATTACAACAGACGTACAAACGGACAGACGGACATGGCTATATCGTCTTAGAATTTTACCCTGATCAAGAATATATATACTTTATAGGGTCGGAAATGAATATTTCGATTACAAACGGAATGACAAAATTAATATACCCTCCATTATATGGTGGAGGGTATAAAAATTGGGATAAATATATTTCCAAGTTTTAATTTTTTTATTTTTTAATTTGCTGAGTCAGGTATGTTCAATAAAAGCGCATTTCAAATATTTTTATTATAATATCAGAGGGGATTTCTTTGATAGTTTTATTCACGAATAAAAAATAATTTTTGAATAACATAAAATAATGTTTGTTCGTATTTCGTATGCGACATTAACCGACTTTTTCTCAACAATGCACATCGTAATATTTCGTTCAAATATTGATCAAGTTCGAAAATGGAAATATTCGAACACTCCTTCTGGTTTCTAATCTACAATCGGTCAACATATTGAGTTTTGTTTGCAATTTGTCAAATGCGTAGAATTGATTTCTGAATATTGAACACATTTACATACATTACATTTTCCTAAAAATATACAATTTAATCCTCAGCAATTTATTTTATAGCAAATATTTGGTGACTATAAACTATACTATAATAATTATATATCATATAAAATGTATGTATAAATACAAAATGATTTGTTAGTATTTACAGATATGCGGTAGTAGAAGGCATGTTTGTATGTATATTGGGTGTGTCGGTGTGTGTGTGTTTTTTTACAAAATATGCAACACTAAAAATAATAATAATAAAAAAATGAACTCATTAAGAAGCAACCAAACGAGGAGAAACGAAAATATTAAAAAATACGAAATGAAAATTGTTGTTCTTGTTACATTTTGGACTTATTTTACAGAGTTTTATTATGTTAGGCTTCGTCTCATGTTAAGAAATGTCTAGGCTTTGTAGGGCATTTTAAAAAACGAAAAACTAAATATTTGCTGATATTGAAAATAAAATACAGTGGAGTATAAATTATTACCATATCTGAGATTCAAAGGCAATCCAAAGGTTGGGAGGTCCATCTGGTCTTCCATTTTGGCTTATTTTCAGCTCCTAGGACATTTCCTCATTTGGTTTATTTTTCAATATTTATTAAATAAATAATTTCAATGTCTTGTTTGTTTTGTAGTTGTATAGAGATTGATATTTATTTAAATATTCTTTCATATAAGTATCATTATTGTATATATATTATATATTAAATGTTAAATGTATTTTCGTTTTATATTTTTATTTATTTCATGTTCTTAAGGTGGCTTGCATAAAAGTTTCTTTTTCAGTTTTTCTATTCAGTATAGGCCAGGTATACAACAAGTTATATATGTATATATATATATTAGTTTTAGTAACTAGTTGTTAATAGTTGTTATTGTTTTATTTTTAGTTTCCCCTTATCATTATTGAATAGAATACAATATATGACGTACTTAAGTCAATAGATTTTATTCTGTTTTAAATATTAGAAAATATAGTCCTTACAAGGGTAGTTAAGATGTTTGTCCATAAAACATTTTGTTAATATATTAGAATTATAATAATATATACTTTTTTACTATATTGTAAAAATATCTGTTGTAGTTTAGTTTCAATTAGTTTAGATTATCATGATATACAGTCACATGTTAAGATAGCTTAGCTTAAAAATTTGTTTTTATCTCAGCTTAGATTTACGGAAACAATGGGCTTGGATTTAAACTTGATCTAGTCTTAATAAATATAAAGAGTAAATAATTTTTTTTTCTGGTAAAGTATACAATGATCTATTGAAAATAAAATTTGTTGCTATAACATTGGATGCCACTGCTTTGAAGATAAAATATTACAATGACTCCGACGAAAAAGATACGAACCGTAAAGGGGGAAGATATATTATGACTGCGGAATCTCTACAGAAATGTAGAATCAATGGCCTAATTGGCATTAGGCAATATAAGATTTGAGGGATATATCGATCTACTTTTCAGTGCAACCCCTATATTAGGGGGTACCCAATATTTGGTGTTTTGAAGCTCTGTGAACGTTTTTCAGCATAATGAGCTGTAATTATATATTTGGCTTCTCACGCCACATCTACAATTTCGAAATTTTGGGGAGTTTGGGCTCGTGTTTCAACCAAACTGTCTCTAGTTTCATATTTTGGATTATCACTGAAGTGTGAAATTATCAAACTGAATGCCAATATAGCCCCCATATAATCGTATCCCCTATTTTCGGTATTTTGGCGGTTTGGTCACGTTTTTGAACCAAAATTTTCTCTAAATTGATTTTTCGCATTCCCGTGGTTAAGTTTTCGGGTTAAGTTTTGGTAGAGCTCACATATAATGGTACCACCCCATGTTCGGTATGTTCAAGACTTTGTCTGGATTTTCCCACCTATGTGGTGTAATTTGTTATGAAGGGTTATTGAGGGCTGACATTGATATATAGAGTAACTTCAGGTAATGTGGACCAACATTTTCTTTTTTTGATATTGTGGACAAAACAGTGGTTAAAAATAAAAACAAATTGTTTTCACAACTTAGTAGATTTGTTGTCTAAATATATTCCAGGCCAAACAATATATATATATATATATTTGTCTATATAAATGTTATTGCATTATATTTCAAAAAACTCTTAACTGCGTAAAAAATTACTTGGCGGGTAATGTGGACCAGTATATGTGGGTAATGAGGATCAGTAAGTTAAAGGTAGAATGTGGATTGGTTGTTTTAAATTTCAATTTATTGCACTCTTGGGTAACAATGAATGCCAAAATATATGGGTTCATTTTATGGAATATCCCCCATTTAAGGGTACCGCCCCATTTGCGGTATTTTGAAGGTCCTTGCTTTGTTATCCAACCAAAGCACCTGAAATTTCGCATATCGAGTTTTCAGAGGACAGAATACCTCCTCGTATATTAAATGCGCCCATGTTTCGAACTCGTCCTCATGTAAAGGTCCCAATTTTTATAGTGGTCCACATTACCCGACATTGAATATTTTTATTTAAAAATAATTATTGGCTTCAAAAATGAATAAAAATTAAAAATGTTTGATTGTAATTGATTTTTGTTAAAGAAAACAAGAAAACCACATAACTTCGTTATATTAGAAAAAAAAACCAAGAGTTCGACTATTTTGCAAAAACGTTCGACTATTGTGCTAAAAATTTTTCAAATCACACTTTTACAATCAGAGCTAAATTTTCAACTACTAAATTTACAACATTGCAATTATTTATTAAAAACCAAGTTTGATGTTTGTTTTCACTAATTAGGAAAACATTAATCAAGGCGGCATTGACATATTTCAAGCATTTTCTTAGATATGGGGGGTGGTCCACATTAGATGCCTGGTCTACATTACCCGAAGTTACTCTACAAAAAATTATCAAAATAGGTCCATGTTTTGACATACCCCCATATAAGGGTAGCACCTGATTGTCATATTTTGAATGCTTTAACCGCATTTTCCTATTAAAGTGGCTGTAATTTGTCATTTGATCGATATAGGTCCATGTTTTGACATGGCAGCACCTAATTTGGCATTACTTGGTATTGGAGGGCAAACCCCATTTTTGCTAAAAATTGTCTATATATCAAATCCTGGATTTTTATTTTCTGTAGTGCTAAATGTAGATCATGATCAAAATTTGCCAACGATTTTCCTCTAGTGTGATAATGGCAAAATTGAATACATTTTAAAAACATGTTGAACCTTGCTAATATATACGGATATTTTCCAAATCCCAAAAATATTTTTTCTACATCTTCGGGCAAATATAAACATAGTGATTAGGTTATGAAAAAACATGGAAGCACTTCTTTTGGAAAATGCGCCTAGGACCATTAAAAGTACCTATCAAGGGGCGGAACTTTGAATATTTTCTGCATAGATGTCTTTCACAGTCCAAGAATACAGAATGAAAAAAATAATGACCCCTACCTAGGGACCGTAACGGAAAAATAACTGTTATTATGTGGCCTAAATAAAAAAATCCACCTTATTTATTTATTTTTAACTGAAAAAATAAACGTGTTTTTTAACTGTTAACACTACAAAGACTGTAATTTTGTATATACCTATATGACCACATTCTGAAAGAATTTTTATTGTGTAAAGAAATTTTTTTAAACTTATTTTTTAAATATTTTTACATTATTTACAATCATACAAAACGTTGTTATTATTTGTTTTCGGTGGTAGGGCTCTCGAGTTTCCCTTTTTGAAAAATAAGAGCGCGGATAAAACGTTCGAAAAAGAGGAAGTTATTACTCTAAGAGTGAAATCGACTGGAAATATAAAATTTATTTTTCCCGATTTGTGTGTTCGTTTGTGTTTCTAGAGTGGCAAACGGTTTTCGATGTTGTTGTCCTGATCTGGTCACAAAAAGTAAAAATAAAAGTGTCATCTGTGTCATAATGTACACAATTATTTTTGTGCTTGAAATTGAAAAACTGTCAAAATGACCGTTTTCGGAAATATAGTGTTAAAAATTACTGTTATTTTTTCCGTTAAAAATAAAACTTTTTTAGGGATTTTTATACCCTACACAACTATGTTCTCAGGGTATTATAGCTTTGTGCAGCCCCAAAAGTTTGTAAAGCCGCGAAATATTGGTCCTAGACCCACCTTTAAGTATACCGATCGTCATATCTCGACTAGCTGAGTCGATCTAGACATGTGTGTCCGTCCGTCTGTCCATTATAATTTGTAAACACGATACAGGCCACAGTTATGGACCAATCTTCATGAAAATTTGCATGTAGGATGGGTTTTGGCCACTGAAGACCCCTATTGTTTTTGGTAAAGATCGGTTAATATTTAGGGGATGAAATGGACCAAATACTTAATTTTTGTCGGTTTTGTGGTCGCTCAAGAGGCCGCAATTATGGTCCGAACATAGCGAAATTTTACACGGAGAAGGGAATGGGGCCAAAGAATAAGCATGACTGGTTTGATAAAGATCGGTCAATATTTAGCGGGTCAAATGGACCCTGACTTTTGTGTGAAAAATGACAAAATTTGTATTCTATGGCGTATATATTTACCTGAAGGACATAGACCCGAGAAGTTGATACTATATCCAAGAGGAGTGACCTTTGACCTTTAAATTGATACCAATTATATTGTCGTACGTACTTGGATGTGGGACTTACACGTAAATATTTACAGATGCTTACGTATTCAGATATTATGTAGTAACCCATTACCACATTAGAGGGCGGAAATATAGCAGTGATCGCTCGGAAATTTTCCATGTTATGGTCAAGGACAACGAATATAACTTTTGGTGATGGTCAGATTATACTTATGGGATGAAGTGGACCAAATACTTAATTTTTTTGTGTTTTTTCGAGTCGATGCCAATAATAAGCCAAAAATCATAACACAACCCACGGTGAAGGGAATCTGGACAATTAACTAGAAGCGCTGTACTGAATATGAGTGATATTCGGAAAATATGTCAGTGTAAGAAAGAGGTGCTGTTGACCTCTAATCGGGCTAGAGGGAGAAAATATCACGATATATTGCCCAAGCTCGTTATACACATCCGCAGAAAGTTAGAGTTCCGTGGTAGTTGCATAGGGTATCGTATGGTCGGCCCCGTCCGACTATACTGCTCCGCTCACTGGTTATTTTTTACGTAAAAAACTCTTTTTGGGAGTTTTATTTTTTTCTGTCAAAAATAAAAAACTTTTTGGGAGTTTTATTTTTTCCGTCAGGAAATAAAACTCTTTTTACGTAAAGAAGCTTATTCAATTTGTAATCAGGAAAAAAAACAACAAAAAATATAAAATAAATAACAACAAAAAATCTAAAAAAAAGAAAATTGTGAAATTTTAAATTTGTGGCCCTTGATTTTTTCATGAAATCTACCCCCAAAATATTTCAAGAAATATACGCTGAGACTACCTTTTAGGGGCCTTAAAAATCTCTAAGCTTAAACGTATCCTAAAGTTTGTTCGCCATTGGACAAATATTCTTCGAGGATACGATTAAAAATTCAAAATATGAAAAGTAGATTCATGAAGGTCCATGAAAAATATCTAGTCTGCGATTTTATTTTACAAATAATCGATTTCTTGATAATAAAGCTACGTTTAAACGTCATTCAAACATTTTCTTTAAAAACATGTGAAAATTGTGCTTTTAATTATCTTGAAAAATTCCGCACTCAAAAAATAAAGCTTATGAAAAATCCACGCATATAGTTCCTTGCAATCTTCATAAAAAAATCTAAAATCTATAACAGCAGCTATCCACTTTTATATATCCAAATAAAAATATATAAAATAGTTTTTATTCCACGGATTCTGTGTTTTAATAAAACAATACTTTTTTCATTTCAAAAACTCTTAGTTATTAAATTGTCATTGATTTCCTAACAGAAAAAAACAGTATACGGTTTCAGATTCTTATGTATTTATAACATTTAAACATTAAAAAAATGGCAATGTATTTTATTTGTAGAAATTGTATATCAAAATACATACATTATATATTATAAAGGAATAAAACAAATATTCGATTATCACCCATCTGACAAGAGTTACTGCCGTAGAAAAGCAGCTCATATACATATATGTGTTTTGTAGTTATGTTTTCTTTTCATTTTTTTTCAATTCGTGATATTTTTTTTTTAATTACCTGTGTTAGTTGTTATAAGAAATGAACTGAAATTCGTTTTAGTAAATTTAGCACTTATTGTAAAAGAACAAATTCTCTGTTTTGTTGTGGTTGTATAGATGATTATAAGTTCTTCCTAGGTGGGGAGATTTTTAAGCACTAACAACATTTATTAATTAAAAAAAAATTCATTGGAACACGCTATAATTCCTACCGTAGTTAATGTGGTTATTTTTCTTAACCACACACAGAGGAAAGAAATTCCACAGAATTTATTTCAAATATAAAGAGGTTCTATGTCTGTTTTTCTTTTAATTTTCCTACTTAAATGTATGTAGATGACATTTGAAAGGTGTATAAAGATTTTTCACCATATGTATACAAATTTTATACTTTGTTTTTGTATATTAATTAAATGAATGTTTAAGGTGTATATAGCTTGAGATCTCGTTTTGTTCTTCTTTAAAATTATATAACAGAAATATGTAAAAGTTTTTATAGAAATATATATTTTAACTATTAATTTAATTTCGACTAAATTAGTGTTTTGTCTTTTGTATTTATAGTTTTATATTTTTGTAATAGAGAAAATTTATTGTACTGCTACGTAATAATAATAATATTCGGTACAACATTAATTTCAACATATTTAATATATATAAAAATTAAACATTAACATTTTCTTTAAATGTTTTTGTAAGATTACTTCTTGTTTAATATTTTATATTGAACAATTAATACTTGTATTAAATCTAGTAATATAAATATTCTACGTTTCATTTTTTGAAGAGATTTTTTGTTTGTTTATATTTTATTGTTCTAATTCCAGGTCATGTGTTGCAATGAAATTATGGAAATTGTCATTTGAAATGAAAAAATATAAAGGAAAATTTCAAAAATTTTCTGATCAGTAGAAGGTATTTTGTCCATAGATGACACATACAATAATCTTTACTTATGTATATAGAAGTCCCATAGAACAGTTTGACCATATAGTAAGATTATTAGAAGTCGGATGGATTCGATTTCTATACTGTATTTCTACAGATTGCTTTGTAAAGTGTTATCCATTTGGTTGTTACAAAACCAGTAAGGAAAGTAGTAAAGTCGGACGGAGCCGACTATATGATACCCTTCACCACTTTGTGTATATTCAACAGATGAATCCTAAAAGAGGACGCATTTTTAAAGGACCAGTAACATGAAATTGGATCCATAAACATGTCATTCTGCAATCCATGACGCTGTGCAAATTTCGTGCAAACCGAAAGATATTAAGGGACTTTGGTGCAACATTTACTTTAAATCGGACGAAAATATATATGGGAGCTATATCTAAATCTGAACCGATTTTCAGGAAACTTAACACACATAATTCTACGCCAATTCATTACGATGTGCCAAATTTCGTGCAAATCGAAAGATATATAGGGGCTTTGATGGACAATTTACATAAAATCGGACGAAACTATATATGGGAGCTATATCTAAATATGAACCGATTTGCACGAAACTTAGCACACATCATTATAGATCTAATTCATTACGCTGTGACAAATTTCGTGAAAATCGAAATATATATAGTGACTTTGGTGCACCATTTACCTTAAATCGGATGAAGATATGTATGGGAACTATATCCAAATATGAACCGATTTCCAAGAAACTTGACACACGTTATTCTAGACCTAAATAATTACGCTATGCCAAATTTCGTGCAAATCGAAAGATATGCAGGGACTTTGGTGGAACATTTACCTAAAATCGGGCGAAGCTATACATGGGAGCTATATCTACATCTGAACCGATTTGCATGAAATTTAGCACACTTAATTCAGTACGCTATACCAAAATTCGCGGAAATCTACTGATTTGACTTAGGTGCTCCATTTACCTAAAATCGGGCGAAACTATATATTGGAGCTGTATCTAAATCTGAACCGATTTCCCCGAAATTTAGCACACACCATTGTCGACTTAATTTAGTACGCTATGCCTAAATTCGTGCATATCTAATGATTTTCAGGACTGTGGTGCACCATTTACCTAAAATCGGGCGAAAATATATATGGGAGCTATATCTAAATCTGAACCAATTTTCTCCAATTTCAATAAGGGTTCGTCCTTGGGCCAAACCAATGGGCTGTGTCAAATTTCATCCAATTCGGATCACAAATGCGACCTGTACTTTGCTCACAGAAATACATGGACGGACGGACAGACGGTCATGCATTAATCGACTCAGAAAATGATTCTATGCATATTCTCAAAAGGAACCATATGTCTATCTCGATTCCTTTTGCCTGTTACAAACATATGCACAAAGACATAATACCCTGTACCACAGTGTGGTGAAGGTTATAAACATGAATGAGAAATCCAAGGGATAATTATAAAATATGTTCCAAAAATTTTGGTATTGCATAGAGATTGTGTTGTGTGAATATGCTTCAAATCTTGGTATATAGTTCGCGATTTTGCAATTCATTCGAAAGCTATAAAGCAAGTTTACGTTTTCTTTCGAGTTGTTTATCGTTCGACTTTTTTTGCGTGTAAAAACTTTTTATATGAACCAAAATTGATTTTCATTCGCATTGAAAGTGAAAGAAACCTTTCTTTCGAAATACATAAAGAGGTTGTAAATATCGACATATCAAAACCTACTACAACAAATTGTGATTCTGTCACATATCCGTGCTTTAAGATGAGAATGTGGCTACATAACGGTTCAAATAGGGGAATGGTAATAAACACAATTGTCCTATTTGGTGTTCTGAGGATCCTCATGTAATTGAGGATAGGCCATTACATCCAGAAAAAGTTACTGTTGGTTACGTTCTTTGATATGAATGTGTGATTGGACCAATTCGGATCATTTAGGTCATATGATAACAGATTTTTTTTTGTTTTGTTCGGTTCAACAATGACACACAACTGAAGCGAATATGGCTTTTATTTCTTTTTTTCTTATTGTTGTGGTGGTATTAGCTGGCCTACAAGGTCTGGGGATTTGACATCATTTTATAGGGCGATGGCCGTGTTTATGCAGATAAACCTTCAACTCTCGATCACCCTAATAACCAACGTTCGTCAAGTTATTTCTGTGATACCTTTCGCTCAATATATGCCAAAAAGGGATTTTATATTTTAAATTTTTTCAATGGGCTGGTAAATGAATACCAATGCGTGTAAAGGTTTGTAAAGATTTAAAAGATAAGAAAATAATTTACTAAATATAGTTGTTGTTGTTTTTGGTTATTATGGCGGCCATTTTTGACACCAGTTCTTGAGATTTTCACTTGAAAATTTGTAGGGACGTTTTTGAATTAGTAGATTCGAACTAAATCACAAATATATTAGACACTTAGAAGGGAGGGGGGGTCCCCTTAAATAACCTTTAGATAATCAGTGCATAGGCTATATAATAGTTAGCTTGGCGGCCTGGGTCATTATACCCTACACAACTATGTTGTCAGGGTATTATAGCTTTGTGCAGCCCCAAAAGATTGTAACGCGAAATATTGGTCCTAGACCCACCTTTAAGTATACCGATCGTTATATCTCGACTAGCTGAGTCGATCTAGACATGTGTATCCGTCCGTCCGTCCGTCTTCCCATTATAATTTGTAAACACGATACAGGCCGCAGTTATGGACCAATCTTCATGAAATTTTGCATGTAGGATGGGCTCTGGCCAATGAAGACCCCTATAGTTTTTGGAAAGGATCAGTTAATATTTAGGGTATGAAATAGACCAAAAACTTTATTTTTGTCGGTTTTTCTGGTCGTTCCAGAGGCCGTAATTATGACCCAAATTCCGCGAATTTTTGCATGGATTAGGGGATCGGGCCAAAGAATAAGCATGCCTGTTTTGTTAAAGAACAGTCAATATTTAGCGGATCAAATGGACCCTGACTTTTGTGTGAAAAATTACAAAATTTGTATCCTATAGTGTATAGATTTACCCCTGAAGGGCATAGACCCGAGAAGTTGATAGTATACCCCAGAGGAGTGGTTGACCTTTAAATTGATATCAATTTTATTGTCGTGTGTACTCAGATGTGGGAGTTACGCTTAAATATTTACAGGTGCTTACGTATTTGGATATTAGTTAGTAACCCATTACCACACTAGAGGGCGAAATATAGCGCTGATCGCTTTGAAATGTTCCGTGAGGTTCCCGTTATGATCTAGGACATGTGAAAACTCATTTATTTAATTCAATTGTGATCGAATCTTGTTCAAAGACGAAAGTCCTGAAGTCCGTTAAAATACGGAAAGTCCTGAAGTCTTGTTCAAAGACGAAAGTCCTGAAGTCCGTTAAAAGACGGATTGATGCATATCAGCCCGAAACAAATCTCCAATCAGCTATGGGGGCTTTCGAAGAGAGCCACATTGTTTGTGGAAGAGTATCGTAGGAGCAAATGGTCTGCTGCTTATTCAACAAAAGTCTTCAGCTTTGTCCACATTGAATTCATTATTTTAAAATAATAAAAAAATCTATCCTATAAAGAATATCAGTGAGTCTGTTTGTTGATTCATACTTTCTTATTTTCAATTCTATAACAAATGACAATTTCCATATAAACACTTACATGCCGTTTTTGTTTTTTCTATATTAATTAAATTAACTTAAAAAATTCAACGAATATTTCAGATTTCTTGTTTTCGTAATTATTTTAATTTTAATTATTTGGTGCTTTGCTCTTACTGTGAGAGTAATTGTATTACCCATAGAATTCTATATGTATTTGTTTGGTATACGATAAGATACTATTAGTAGTAGTAGTTGTTGTTGTTTTAGTTACAGCTATAGTTAATTAGTTAGTAGTTCTGTTAGTATCATCAATTCGATATACATACATAGATACACATTATAAATAATAAAAATGGCAATATGATTGTACAGATGAGAGTTGTAGTGACTAATTAAATGTGTATGGGTGAGAGAGTGAACAGTACAATTGAATTATACCCTCACCTTGTGATGGTGTGTTGGTATAACCCAAAATGGACACGTGTCTTGTCTTCTTACATAAAATTATAATATTATTAGTGTACAAGTGTGTGTAGTGTGTGTGTGTGTATATATAGGATATTGTTGTAAGTGTTAGGCTTGTAAGTTGCGAAAATCGAAATAAAACTTTTAACAAAACCTAAAAGAATTAAAATTAAATTTTATATGTAAATTATATTATAGTTTGATATTCCGACAACAGGGTTAGTTATAAAGGAAATCAGGACTATTTTGAGAAATTCTTGAGTTGTAACGTGACATTTTTCAAAGTGTTAATTAATACACATTTCCACAAAATCATGTCAATGCATGTTGTCGCAAACTTTTGTTTCCTCAATGGTGACATGTGAATGTGGAAGCCATCAGTTTTGCTTTGTTTGTTTGGATTGAGATTGACATTATTTGGAAATTTCGTTTATGTTACGCTTCAGCTTAAAATTGTGTATCGAATGTACATAGTTGAAAATGTGTGTTCAACACATTTGAAATAAAAGAAGAAAAATTAAACTGTTTTTGGTATTGTTTTATGAATAAGAGCGTGTGGTTTGTGTTGTGATTTCAAATCTTATATGTAGTTTAATTTTTGTTGTTGTTTTTATTGGATTTAATTTTATTGTTATTTGTTTTAATATGTTTCTTATTTAAGGTATAAATTTGTTGGTTTAAAAATTCTAATACTACAACATCAAGTACATATGTTATTATGTATTATAATTATTATTATTATTGTTGCTGTTTTGTGTAATTACTATAATGCATGAAAAAGAAAACATAAAATGACATGAAGGGGATATTTTGCAACGTTTCTTAAATGGCGGCATTTACGTGCATAATAATGTAACGTATACGTTATGAATGAACGTCCAAAATTAATCATACGCACACAAATCTAATTGTCATATTGAAGTTGTATTTTGTTGAAATATATCGATGAATTTTAGGAGATATTAGTATTAGACGCAATTTTGAATATGTAATTAACCTTTTTTGTTATTGCAAAATAGTTAGGTGTAATCCCAGTTTGTTGTTTTTAGAAAGTGGGGAAAGTGAATGGATTAATTCGTGAACATTTTCCTGCAGTCATTTTTTTCATATCTTTCAGTGTGAATTATCGCGGCGAAGTGCAACGATGAACTTAAATTGTTGTACAACGACGAAGCACCATCATTACAACCTACAAAACCATCATCATATCTCGACTAGCTGAATCGATCTAGGCATGTGTGTCCATCCGTTCATTACAGTTTGTAAACACGATACAGGCCACAGTTATAGACATTTATTCAGTAAATGTTGCATGTAGGATGGGTTCTGGCCAATGAAAACTCCTATTGATCGGGCCAAGAAATAATTTTGCTTGTTTTGTTAAAGACCGGTCATTATTTAGCGGGTCAAATGGACCCGGACATTTGTGTGAAAAATGACAAAATTTGTATTCTATGGCGTATATATTTACTCCTGAAGGATACAGACCCGAGAAGTTGGTAGTATCCATATCTATTAAATTGATATCAATCATATTGTCATTTGTACTCGGATGTGGGAGTTACACTGAAATATCAGATAAATTTCGGATGAAGTGGACCAAAGTGGATGAAGGGAATCTGGGCAAATAATTAGAAGGGCTCTACTGAATATTAGTAATATTCGGAATAGATGTCAGTTTAAGGAAGATGTGCTGTTGACCTCTAATCGGACAAGAGGGTACAAATATCATGAAATATTGCCCAGGTTTTGAATAAACATCCGCAGAAAGTTAGGGTTTCGTGGTAGTTGTGTAGGATATCGTGGTAGTTTGTAGGATATCGGCCCCGACTTTACTGCATTCCTGCATTTGATTATTGTATAAGAAAACTTTGTTGTAGTGCCTGACCCTGAACTTACATTCGATATTCATAAAAATGGTTTATTTTCGTTGGATCCCGCACAACTGGACAATTGCTAAAAAAGCTTGTGTCGTGCCGAGCTTTAAAATACGAGATCACAAACATAGATTACGCATACGCGTCGATCGATTAGCCCCAAACAAATCACTAATCAACTATGGGTGCCTACGACGACCCACACATTGTTTGTGAAAAATTAACATCGAAGCAAATGGTCGCCTGCTTTATCAACAGAACTGGATATGTGGCGCCTATTTTTCGTTAGCACCGTTATGAGTGGCGCACTATAAAGCCTGGGGTCTTCAAAGAAATTGGTAAAAACGAAAAAGAGAGGAGAAATTGTTGTATTGTATTATAATGCGAGCTCTCACACATCGGCTAATTCCGATTACTTTTTGACCGGCTAAAACGCAGTACATATGGGTCATCTATTCTACAGCACTGATGCTCAAAACATACAGAAAACCATACGTTAAAGCAAATGGTTAAAAACTTACTCTAATTTGTTCTCTACTCCTCAGACATTTTTTGCTGAGAAATTCTCAGTTACTTTCACAATTAAGTCTCAATTTAGGTCTGCACAACAATGCTCTACAGTCCTTATTTTGACACCTTTTTTTTATTCCCGCTCATAAACAAAATGCATAATCAATGATTTTTGTAACCAGTGGATGAAATTGAGGTCCCTCAATCGGAGCGAAAATGTCAACATTTGGTCTGAGCCCAGGAAAAATTATATAAATCAGTAATATATGAAGTGACCCACCTATTTCAAAATGGGGACATTGGTGTTTTTGATACCAAATATCCGAGGAGTAAAAATCGAAGTTTTTTTTAATAAAAAAAAAAATGGTCCACTCCATGAGAATGCCTTATAATTACGCAGAAGACAGAATATATTTATGTCATCTAAAGATCGGAATATTCCTACTAATAATATATAGATCCCGGTCTCTGGAGACAACCGAAATGGGGACATTGGTGTTTTTGATACCAAATATCCGAGGAGTAAAAATCTAAGTTTTTTTTTAATAAAAAAATGGTCCACTCCATGAGAATGCCTTATAATTACGCAGAAGACAGAATATATTTAAGTCATCTAAAGATCGGAATACTCCTACTAATAACATATATATCCCGGTCTCTGGAGACAACCGATCTTTAGTTAGAATGTGTTCTCTGCGTCTTCTACAGGTAGAATCATTTTCGCAGGCCTTCTATAAATATAAGAGGTTTTCTAAGTCATATGAGTTCTTTATTTTGAAATTGAATTAAGTCCATTTTAGGTTCTGATCTTGTTTTTTTTTTGTAGAAAAGTTTATAAAACATATTACGTTATATATTCGATCATGATTAAGGGCAGAAAGCTACAAACAAAATTAATACCACTTAAGGGGACCCCACCATTCTACACTAATTCAAGAATGTCCCTACAAAATTGCAAGTGAAAATCTTAAGAGCTCTTGAAGATATATCCGATTTATTGTGTCAGCATCAAGTGACGGCTAAAGGGCTTCTCAAACTTTAAACGCGTTTTTCTCTTTTGCGAATGGCGGGCACGATAACTCAAAAACTAATAACCCACTTTTTACACGTTTCTCTGTGAGTGTACTGCTATCGTATCAACTAGGATAAAGCCAATCGGTGAAGATCTTCCTTATTTTTTAACTTGGTTTTTGGTAAAAAATCGTCGATTTTTCAAAAATATTTTTTCAAAGGTCCGTCATTTTGTTAATTTTAGAGCGAAGTCAATAATCCTAGTTCATACGAGAGCCAGACATGTACTCTTTCTAACGCCGTTGGAATTTTCGGACTCCGATGTTCCAGTGAGGAGTTGTCATGCCCGCCATCAAAAATAAGGACTTCTCTTTAATTACAAAAAATTAGATTTTCGGTCCACTTCATTCCAAAATTATTATCAGATCATCACCGAAAATTATAGGCGCTGTCCTTGACCATAACTGGAACCTCATGGAACATTTCAAAGCGATCAGCGCTATAGTTCCGCTCTCTAGAGTGATAATGGTTTACTAAATAATATACGAATACGGAGATACCTGTAAATATTTAGGTGTAACTCCCATATCCGAGCTCATACAACAATATAATTGGTATTAATTTAAGGGTCAACCACTCCTCTTGGATATAATATCAACGTCTCGGGTCAATGTCCTTCAAGGGTAAATATATACGCTATAGAATACAAATTTTGCCATTTTTCACACAAAAGTCAGGGTCCATTGACCGATCTTCATCAAAAGAGGCATGTTAATTCTTTGGCCCGATTCCCTTCTCCATGCTAAATTTCACGATGTTCGGGCTATTATTGCGGCCTCTGGAGCGACCAGAAAAACCGATAAAAATTTATTATTTGGTCCATTTCATTCCCTACATATTAACAGATCTTTCCCAAAAACAATAGGTGTCTTCATTGACATAAATAATATTAATTTAGTAAGCTAATAAGAAACGCTGCAAAATATTGAGATGAAGTTAGATTGAAAATCTACAAATCAAATTAATAAAAAATAAAATATTTTCCATGAAAAAAAATCAAATATTTTATGGATTTGTGGAAATGTGGAATTACTATGTTGAGTAAATAAAGTTATAACCACAAAATGAATTCAAAAAATATGAATTCAAAAATTTTACGTTTATACCAAATAACTGATCTACTGACATTAATTGAATATTTATATAATAAATAGGTATATGGGTATGTATGTTTTCATTTTTATAATAATGTGTAAAATTAGTAAACCGAAATTGTATTTAAAGCGATAATAATATCGTAAAGAAAAATAAATAATTGGGAACACAAAAATGAGATGTCAAGTGTTGCTTAAAAAATAGAAAGTGAAAATAACCTGTTTGATTGAAATAGATATTTCAAAAAGAACAAAAGAAAACATTAAAAAGCAAATAAAATTGAAAACCGAAAAAAATCGTTTGCTTTGTTAGGGGTTGCTATTTCATTTACTTCATTTTTCTTTATATATAAAAGAAACAATAAAATATTTCACTACCTTCGTTTGAGTAACTTATGTTCGCTAATTATGTTTTTTTGTGTTTTTTTTTTCTACCAACAAATTAATATGTTGTCTATTTTATTGAAAATTTCACATCTGTTTTGAGTTTTAATCACCGGAAGTCAAGTATTTAAGAATATTTAATTTGTAGAAAATTGCTAATTTTTTTATGATCAGTTTTTAATATTTTCGGATAGTTTGTCGTTATATAGTCTACAATGTTTTTTTGTTTTGTTTTTTTTTTTAATACAGTATGCATACATATACACATAGTGTTGTAGAGAGTGTCTGCGTGTGCATGTGTAGAGATAATATGACTAGAAATAAATAAAAATTGAATGAATGCGGAACTAATTTATACCGGAGTCTTGGGTAATTTCCGCCGTGTTGGTGATGCCGGTGATTTGTCAACTGTAGTTTCAGGGTCTGTTGGAAATATTTAAATTTTTTTCACATTTTCGTGGCAATAATTGAAATTGTTTTTGACAAAACAAATAATTTGAATAAAATAGAAAAAGAAGAAAAGGGGGAAAACAATATGTTAAGTATGTTTAATGTTGTTTTTTTTTTGCTTAAATAAAAATAATTTATACAAAAAATGTAATAAAAAACAATTAATCTTATATTTAATAAAATATATATTTATTGCACTGTACTGTTATGACAGTAACTAAAAAAATCACAACATTTAGAAAAGAAAAAAAACAAAAAATATACACGTACTTAAGAAAATGTTAAATGATCATGACAACTTACCGGCTATTAGACCCAAACCTACAGGGCCATCGCCTGAACGTCTTGGCCCTCGTTCACTGCCGCCACTATTACCCGGTGGTAGATTTTCATCAAATAAATCACACATTCTGAAATCGGTGGCATGTTCCACCAATAGCTCCACTATATCACCGGTACGATCCATTATACTGCAGACCTCTTCGAAACTACGATCGATCAGTGACATGCCATTCCATTCTAAAATCTGTGGATGAAGAATAAGAAACAAAATAATAATAATAAAAGTTTTTGTCAAATTTTTCCATTTTCCATTCCATTTCCATTTTTATAACCGACAAAGGGAATAAAATTAATTCAAGCTTCAATGTCAAATCTAAAATAGACCTTCCACATATATTTTGCTTAGATCCTAGGATAACTGGTAATAAATGTGTGGTCATAATTTTGATATAAACCCCAGAGAACATTAACGTATACTGCTAATAATCATGGTCCGTTCTTTTTTAAATAGTCCCTAATATCAAACAGTTTTTGCCATTTCTAGTTTAGGAAGGTGGTCCATGTTTGACATAGTTCTCGCCCAGGTTGGGTATTGTGATTCTTATTGCCAAATTCTTTTAGGGAAATTTATATAAATTGGCATTTATCGTTTTCTTCTTGACAGATAAAATGTTCTATATAGAAGATTGTTGTTGACATAGATCTCCTATGTCCATACAAGTCATATTGAAAATTTATGACTAACTTTCCTACACATGTGTATGTAATTTTGTATTTTGTTTCCAGAGGTTACAATAATTGTTACTAGACAATTCCATATTTTCGAACTAACCATAGACTCATTATAACATCAATTAGTATTACAAGTAGGATACACCTAATTTTAAATATTTTGAGAATTTTGGGTAAAATTTTCATTAAAAACAAGTTCATATATGTGTAGATCTCAGTGAAAAACAAATGTTGGTATAGGTTTGTTTTTTTTGGTATATCCCCCATGCAACGATCCCACCCTTTATTACAAGTTTTCCTCAAACTACATTCGATATTTTTAAAAGTTTCTTACTGCTTTATTGAAATACGTTGTACAATGTTCTACAATAATTCTTTGTGCACTTTAAAGTTCAATTCCACAGTTATTGAGTGACCGACGACAACAATGACAACGTGCAACAAAGTGAGTAAACATTCAAAATTGCATTTGCTCGGACATTGTGTGTGTGCGAAGGTATGTGTGTTTGTAAAAAAAAACATTGTAACTCAATTACCTTATCGCCTTGTTGTAGACCATTTTTCTCAGCTGGTCCTCCGGGCACTGTCCACACAATATAGGCAAATAGTCGGCCATCTGCACCAGTCTTGCCACCCACAACACGCATACCAAAGCCGCGCGCTACTTCCACAACGGCAACGGATAACGCGGTAGCATGGATGAAATAACATTTTGATTGTGTCAATGTCATTACATGATTGTTGTTGTTGTTGTTTTATTGTTTGCAGTTCAATATCGGCATTGTTGGTGTCGTTGATGAGGACGATGATGATTACGATTGCGACAATGACGTTATGGCCCCAGAAGACGGCGAACAGGAATCCAGATTGAATCAGGCACAATAAATGTTAATGAACATGGAAATGAAGATGCCGAGCATGAGTGAGTAAGAAAAAGGAGAAAGAGAGAGATAATAAAATCAATTTAGTATTAAGTAAGTAAAATGACACAACAATATCCATAACATAAGTAAGAAAAGGAGCCGTTTTACAGCTGTAAATGATAGGGTTTTTTCAGAAAAACAGAAATGCAATTCTTTAATTGGCATAATATTAAGATTAATACGAAACCAGTAAAACTGCTTCAAATTTTCAAAAAAAAAACTCGTATGGAGGTATTTACAAAAAATTAATGCTTACAGAACAACCCAAATAAAATAACTTTTATAAGACATTTCAAGTTCCCATTGGTAAACTCTCTCCTCGAGGAAAATATTTTGTATAGCCTCGTATAGCAGCCATCCTTCCTTTCGGTGTAAAAGTCCTTGCTTGATTTTTTGACCGTAGTGAATGCAATTTGGCATATCTGGTTCGCAGAGATCAGATATAGTTTGTGTGACGAACTTATTGGGTTTCGAATATCAAAAAGTTGTAAACGACGAAAATGTCATATGGCTTAATAAAATGTAATGCATGTTCTCAATGTTATTTATTTTAATATCTTCAACATTTACAGCTAATTTCAAGAATTCGACAAAATTCGAAACTTTTTACAGCAGTAAAATTTTGAATTCCTTTTCCACTATTATAAATAACTGTTTTATTAAAAAAAGTATGGATTTGAAAAAGTTTACCGCCGCCGTTTTTTTCGTTCGTTCCCATGCCTCTCACACCCGCAGTAGTGGTGGGTTAGTAGTGGTTTAACAATACCGGCTATAGATAGATCATCAGCCGGTTATTACCATAAACTAACTTTAACTACTTAATATACATTAAAGAAACAACAGTACACTAAAGCTATGATTTAAAATTTGACAACTGCTGCTCAAATGCCAGGGTCTAATGTTTCCAAGCCCAGTATAGAATTCTTGATAGCATGCATTCTTGATAGCATGCATTCTTGATAGCATGCAATGGACTACTTAGGCATATTACATTACTTATGCTATTATATATTAAACATAAAGACCTCATTGGGTTGTTTAGTTCATAATTAATTCTCGCGATGGACACTTTCAACGTTTCAAAATTACGTGTTCTTCGAGATGGGACATTCAAAATTATTTCTCCCGTAAGAAAAGGTGAATCAATCAGTCCACGTGTTAGTTTAATAATAAATAATAAAACGTCTTCTTTCTAGTGTTGGAAGATTAATTAACAATAAGCGACTTTTATAATGTGGAAGTAATTCCGATGGGTTCCAATTTAGGCCACGCAAGGCAAAGATTAACCAGTAAGGAAAGTAGTAAAGCCGGACTGGGCCGACTATATGATACCCTTCACCACTTTGGGTATATTCTACGTATGTATCCTAACAGGCGACACGTTTTTGTTATATATCTATACCTGAACCGATTTCGGGGAAACTTGTCAGAGACTAATTTATATCACATCAGTACGTTGTGTCAATCGACCTAGCTATAGATTTTTTTCACGAAGCTTAGCAACAACATTTTAGACTTAATTCAGTACCCTATACCAAAATTCATGGAAATCGAAAGGTATATAGGGACTTTAGTACACAATTTACCTTAAGGGAACCCCCCCATTCTCGATTTTAATTTTTCAAGATTTTCAATGGGCTGGTAAATCAATACCAATGCTTGTTAAGGTTTGTAACTTTACACATATATAATTGAAGATTTAAAATAGAAGAACAATAATTTACAAAAAAATTTTGTTGTTGTTTTTTGTAATTAAAGAAAAGTCCTTATTTTTGATGGCGGGCACGATAACTCCTCACATGTCTGGCTCTCGTATGAACTAGGAATATTGACTTCGCTCTAAAATTAACAAAATGGTGGACCTTTGAAAAAAAAATTTTGGAAAATCGCCGATTTTTTACCAAAAACCGTATTATAAAATAAGGAAGATCATCACCGATTGGCTTTATCCTAGTTCATACGATAGCTATGCACTCACAGAGAAACGTGTAAAAATTTGAAATCGATTGGGTTATTAGTTTTTGAGTTATCGTGCCCGCCATTCGCAAAAAAATGTTTAGAGAAAAACGCGTTTAAAGTTTGAGAAGCCCTTCAGCCGTCACTTGATGCTGACACAATAAATCGGCTATGTCTTCAAGAGTTCTTGAGATTTTCATTTGAAATTTTGTAGGCACATTCTATAAATAGTGTAGATTCGAATTATATCAACAACATTTTTGACCCCGAGAATGGGGGGGTCCCCTTAAATCGGACGAAGATATATATGGGAGCTATATCTAAATCTGAACCGATTTTCACGAAACTTGACAGACATCATTCTAGACCTTATTCATTACGCTGTGCCAAATTTCGTGCAAATCAAAAGATTTCCAGGGATTTTCGTGGACTAAAATCGGGCGAAGCTATACATGGGAGCTATATCTAAATCTGAACCGATTTTCACAAAACTTTGCACACATCATTCTAGATTTAATTTAGTACGCTGTGCCAATTTTCGTGCAAATAGAAAGATATATAGGGACTTTGGTACACAATTTACCTTAAATACGAAGATATATATGGGAGCTATATCTAAATATGAAACTTGGCAGACATAATTCTAGACCTTTTTCATTACGCTGTGCCAAATTTCGTGCAAATCAAAAGATTTTCAGGGACTTTCGTGGACTATTTACCTAAAATCGGGCGAAGATATATATGGGAGCTATATCTAAATCTGAACCGATTTTTTCCAATTTCAATAGGGTTCGTCCTTAGGCCAAAAAAGTGAGCTGTGCCAAATTTCATCCAGTTCGGATCATAAATGCGACCTGTACTTTGTTTACAATTTAAAATCTACAGACGGACGGACGAACGGGCCCACGGACATGCATAAATCGACTAAGAAAGCGATTCTATTCTCGATTATTTTTGCATGTTACAAACATATGCACAAAGACATAATATCCTGTACTACAGTGTGGTGAAGGGTATAAAAACTGAACTTGAACTGACTGAATTTTATCACAGTCACATTTATAAAACGGACTCCAAAGAATGCAACCATATTCCAGGACTGGGCGGACAATACTAACAAATAATCTTTTAGTAATATAAGGGTCATCAAACTCTTTAGACCAGCGTTTAATGAAACCTAATAAAGACTTGGCTTTATTTGTTTGAATTATTATACCCAACACAACTGTGTTGTAAGGGTATTATAGCTTTGTGTAGCCCCAAAAGTTTGTAACGCCGTGAAATATTCAACCTAGATCAACCTTTATGTGTACCAATCGTTGGGTTCTGGGTTTGGTATAGATCGGCTAATATTTTGGAGTGAAATGGGCCAACAACTTTATTTTTGTCTGTTTTTCTGGTCGCTCTAGAAGCCACAATTATGTCTCGAACATTACGAAACATTTACAGAGAGAAAGGGGTTTGTCAAATGAACCCCGACTTTTGTGTGAAGAATTACAAAATTTGTATTTGTATTATATTTACTCCTGAATGACATAGGCCCGAAAAGTTGATAGTAAAACCAAGAGGAGTGGTTGGCCAATGTTGGTATATGTCCTCGAATGTGGGAGGTATGCGTGAGTATTTATACTTGTCTACGTAACCACGAAGTCAGACACCAACGAACTTATCATTGAGGTGGTTTCGCTTCTATTTGTTACAATATACATTTGGGTATTAAAGGTTTTTTTGTAAAGAAGCTACAAATAGCTTCTAGGGAGAATATCCCAACAAAAAACTACGAGAACTGATGGGGATTAGTGCGAGATCCGAAGCTATGGTCTTCCCAGCCTTACGCCTTGGCGGTCAAATTTCTTGTAAAAAACAACAAACTGGGATTAAGCCTGAATATTTTGCAATAATAAAATACAAATGGTATCCCAAATAACCCGCCAACACTACTTGTCTACGTATTCAGATATTATTTAATAACCTATTACCACACTAGAGAGCGGAAATGTAGCACTGGTGGCTAAGAAATTTTGTTTTGGTTCCAGTTAAGGTCAAGGACGACGTCTATAATTTTCGATGATGATCAGATTTTATTTCGGTAATGAAATGGACCGAAAACTTTTTTGGTCTGGTTTTCTAGTCGCTCTAGACGCCACAATTATAAGCCGAACATCACAAATTTGCCTCGTCAGAAGGCGATCTTATCAACTAATTCGAGTGTGGGACTTTCAAATCGCGGGTCAAATAAACCACAACTTTTTTATTAAAGGCGAATCTGAATCTTATGAAGAGGATTTTTACTCCGGAAAAACATGATTTGAAATAGATTCCCAGGCTCGGTATATAGATCCGCAGTAACATAGAGCATAGTAGTAGTTGTGTAGGGTATTATATTATCGGCACCGTTCTATAATATTGCTCCGCTCACTGGACTTTTATGGTCCGAACATCGTGAAATTTTACATGGAGAAGGGGATCGGTCCAAAAAATAAACATGCCTGTTTTGATAAATGTACTCAGATATTATTTAGTAACCCATTACCACACTAGAGGACGGAAATATAGCGCTGATCGCTTTGAAATGTTCCATGAGGTTCCAGTTATGGTCAAGGACAACGCCTAAAATTTTCGGTGATGATCAGATTATAATTATGAAATGAAGTGGACCAAATACATAATTTTTTGTGGTTTTTTAGAGTTGATGCCAATAATAAGCCGAACATCACAACACAACCCACGGTGAAGTGAATCTGGAAATTAATTAGAAGAGCTGTATTGAATATTACAAATATTCGGAAAATATGCCAGTGTAAGGAAGATGTGCTGTTGACCTCTAATCGGCCTAGAGGGAGCAAATATCACGAAATATCGCTCGGAATAAACATTCGCAAAAGGTAGAGTTCCGTGGTAGTTGTGTAGGGTATCGTATGGTCGGCCCCGTCCGACTACACTGCTCCGCTCACTGGTTTTTTATTTAATTTTTGTATAGAAATTAACAAATTTATCAAGAATGTCGGATTCAGGAATTGACGCCTACCGTCGATTTTTTATTAAAAACCTGTCCTGTAATATAATACCTTAAAAAAATAACTAATACCCATAGCAAATTTTGAGGATACAGTGAAAGTCATTGTCTGAATCTTACAGGTGGCATTTGCTTCTAATAAATCCGGCTAAAATCGGTTAGGAGAAAAAGCTTAAGAACAAAACCTTAATGTAGCCATGTGGAAAGGGTATTATATAGTCCGTTTGCCTTAATGTTGTTTTTATAGCAAAATCCCATTTATTTTGAAACCTCTAAAAAGAAAACTCATAGATGCTATTATTTGTCCGTGTATAAATTCTCCGATTCGATTTGTGAAATTGTTTGCCTAACATATCACTGATGCCTTTTTTCCTGGAATATGTTCCTTGATGTGAAAAATAACTGGAAACACCATTTAAAGTAACATTTTTGTACATAAATTTTGAATTTTCCCTACGGACAATTATAATATTCAGTTAACAAATCGAGTTTTTTTACCAATGAAAAGTTAATCATTATGGGTTCTTTCCAATGCAAACATTAACCGTTACTATTTTCATTCTATTGAATGAACATCTAATTAGTTAGATAGAATGACAAATCATATTTAACTTCAAATGAGTAGCACAAAAACACATAATGTTAGTAGCAGGCTTTAGATATCACATAACATGGGACATAGACGAAGAAAGCCATTGATGAAAGTCCAGACCATTAACTAGGATCCTTTGTCATGTTAATTTGCACATGCTGCAACTGAGTTGCATACTTTGGTTGTGGATGCATTATTGAAGTACATATCCATACACATACACTCATACATACTATACACACTGCAAATACAGTAAATGCAAATAATTATTTCCTCAGCATCACACTGAAAGCACAGAACCAAAGTCCCCAATTCAAATATTGCCAAACCGGAAATTAAAAGGAATCTCAAAATGATTAGTAGCCTAGCAGCAATATTGACAAAATCACAACATTTTTGGGTAATTGTGTGTATTATATAATGCTGGCTGCTGTGCTGCATGGATTTTGCTCAAATTTGCATAGAATTCTCTTTGAATAATGACAATGGTAGTAAAAAGAATGCCAGAAGAATGGAGATAAGTTTATTAGTGTAAATGTTCGCAATGGAAATGATAATTGAACATTGAACAGTATGCTGATGGGAACAGTTTGCTGATTTGATTTACTTCATAGAATGAAAAAAGGTATCTATTTGAGTTGTTTATTTTGAAAGTGGTTTAAGTCCATCTTTTCATATAATGAGATAATTAAAATATAAACAATAATTAAAAATCTATACTAATAAAAGAGTAAAGTGATTGACTGGCTGACTGACTGGCTGATTTAACGATTCATCAACGCCCAGACGAAACGGCTGAAGCTAGAATCTTGAAATTTTGGGTGAGGGTCACTCTTGGTCCAAATGTGACAGATAAGGCTGGATTTTTGGAAATTAGTACTAGAACGATACGAAAAGTACTAAATGTGGTATCATTTGTATTTGGCGAACCGGTAGAGTTAGAACTCTGAAATTTGGTACTATATTTGGTACAAATTTAATTTGGAGATACAAATCGAGCTGGAATCCTGGAATTTGAAGTTAATTACCGTCGGAGTGTAGGATTGGGATATGAACGTAGTTTTGGAAATTTGTTACTTATGTGTACGAAAAGTATTAAATCGTACTATAATCGTTACAGTTTGGATTTGGGTGATCTTATAGAGCGGGAACAATGAAATTTGGAGTCAGGATCACTGTAGAGGTGTGGGATTGGGGTCAGGATTCAGTTTAAGAAAATAATACCTATGGGTACTAAATGGTACTAAATTTGGTACAATTTAAATTTTAGGTGAACCAATAGAACGAGAATCATGAAATTTGGAGTTAGGATCACTGAGTGTAGGATTGGTGTATAGAGAAAATTTTGGAAATTGGTACTACTGCGTACTAAATTTGGTTCAATTTGAATTGTGGATGAATCGAAAGAGTTCTAATCCTGAAACATGGATTTAGGATCACTGTGGGGGTGTAGAATTGGGGTATGTAGGAAGTTTTGGAAATTGGTACTACTGTGTACTAATTTTGGTACAGTTTGAATTGTAGGCGAACCGATAGAATTGAAATCCTATGTGGGGTGAAGGTTTGGTTTTAGTAGAATGTTTTGGAAAGTGGTACTACTGTGTACTAAATTAGGTACAAATTGAATTGTGGGTGAACCGATAGAATTGGAATCCTGAAACTTGAAATTAGGATTACTGTGGGGGTTTAGGTTTGGGGTAACTAGGAGGTTTTGGAAACTGATACTACTGTGTACTAAATTTGGTACAATTTGAATTGTTGGTAAACTGATAGAATTGGAATCCTAAAACTTGGATTTAGGATAACTGTGGGGATGTGGGTATCGATATTAATGTGTGGATAGCTTAGTTTTTTTGACATATGCAGTTTTCTGTGAAAATAAAATAATATGTTAATACATGTTTAAATATATCCCACATTCGCTATCGAAGTATCGGGTATATGCCAGTAAAATATTTTTCCAGTTGTCAGTTAAACAGACATCATATCTCATGTGACTTCTCGGTATTTTAAAGGGTCTCCAACCGCAGTGACTGTAATCCGGAGATAAATTTTTCAAAATATTTGTATATTTTGACGTATTCCGATAGGTGCCTATAATGTAGCATTAGGGGGTTTTAGATGGTTGAATATAAAACAGGTTTTGGCATTCCCACGCATTTTAAGTATTACAAAGGACTTAACAGTATTTGTCAACATAAGTATTGGAGATTTGAGCTTGTCAAAGGTGTGGATACATGTTTTGACATAGGCTCCATATAAGGCTTAAACCCATTTGAGGCATTGTAAAGTCTAACCTAAAGGTAAACGGCTTATTTTAATTTATTTAGATGACCCAGTGGAGATCGGCTACTACCCATAAGATATTGTTGATATTGAAAATGGTACGTCACCATTTTCGGCAAAATCAACTGAATTTTTGAGCTCAAGTATTTGCAACTTGGCAATATAGGTCCATGTTTGTCATGAATCCCATATAAAGCTATTTTTGTATTTTGACTAAAATAGTATTTGTCTAAAGATTTTCATTTAAGGAAACATATACATTGATGTTTGATGGTTATAATACAAGGGTAAGTTTATGCACTATATATTTTGTAGAAGCATCGAAGTATCTGCAATTTTACATCTCGAGTTTTTAGATGCATCGATTCTCCCATTAGTTGCCATTGGAATCTCAGAATTTTTCTCAGACAAAAAAATTTATTTGGTGAAACAACCTTATATTTTAGTAGATTTAATCCGCATATTTTCCTTTTCATATATTTCTCACAACATAAAAATTATTCGTTGCATTTTCCATTGAAATAGCTTTAACACTATACAATAATTCAACACCCTGAATGCTTAATGAAATGTCGACAACACCTGATGTGTTCTCAAGTATTTAAGGTATGATAATAAATAATTAAAATGCTAGCATTCCTTGCATTCATTCTAATCAAACATAGATTTTCCAATATCACGGAATTGAAGGTTATTCCAACGTAGGAATTTATAAACATAGTGGTATTGATTTTATCTATACATTTAGGTGATTATATAAAGTATTCTATCAATGCTATGCAAGATTTAAAATTTGTTTAATATATGCAGAAAAATTTATAGTATTTATATCCATCCCTGTGCTCCTCATTCCTTTTGCAATAACTAACATATTAATTGAGTATTTTCATTATGCACCCTCTAGGAAGCATAATAAAAATATATGAATTTCTTTAATTTTGTTGCAGTTAAGGATAAGTACGAATATGAATGTCTGAATTACGAAGAAAGCAGGGTTTTATCTGCAGGTATAGGCATTCTCTTGTTACACTGTGCGACAAAATCGAGGTCAAGGTCTGGGGTGTGGGAAATTTCGTTTGGAGATGAAATCTTATGAGCAACATATTTGTAGAATACTGCATGGATAAAAAATCGAATTTTGCGATAATTGGAGTCCGGATAAATAATTTAAAGATGACAGACTACACAAAAGGAATTCAGTTAAAAATACGAAATGTTCTTTCATAAATTCCTCATTCGGTTTTACTGAAGAAATGTAATCTCTAAAAAAATGATAACGTCATATCTCCGAACTTTGACGTTTGGTTAATTTTTCCGTCTGGGGCTTTCAAGTACTCACCAAGGTCTTTCATCTCCAATTGAAATTTTCAACCCCTGAAAATCTTGTCGCACAGTGTTATATTATTCATGCAAAATACTTCGTTTAATTTTATTCTTCTTAAAATGCAATGTAAGGAATCTGATTTGTATGTAATTAAATTGAAAGTCTTACGAGGAATACATTTTAATCTTGTTTTAAGGGAAATGATTTTCAACAATAGTGAAGTTATTTCTATTATCATAAAATATTGCAGTGTTCTTTTCAAGGAACCCTCCCCCAAGCTTGATTGCAAAATTTCAACGAATTTCTACCTTGGAACATTGAAGACTTAAAGAAAAAGGAAATAAATTGGTAAACCAGTGAGCGGAGCAGTATAGTCGGACGGGGCCGACAATACTATACCCTACACAACTACCACGGAACTCTAAATTTCTTCGGATGTTTATTCCGAGCCTGGGCAATATTTCGTGATATTTGCACCCTCTTGCCCGATTAGAGGCTAACAAAACCTCTTCCTTACACTAACATATATTCCGATTATTACTAATATTCAGTACAGCCCTTTTTCGGTTCACTTCATACCAAAATTATTATCTGATCATCATAGAAATTTATAGGCGTTTTCCTTGACCACAACTGGGATCTCATGGAAAATTTGAAAGCGATAAGCGCTTTCCGCCCTCTAGTGTGGTAATGGGATACTAAATAATATCTCAGTACGTAAGCACTTGTAAATATTTAAGTGTATCTTCCACATCCGCATACATACGACAATGTAATTGGTATCAATTTAAAAGGCCAATCACTCTTCTTCGATATACTATCAACTTCTCGGTTCTATGTCCTTCATGAGTAAATATATACGCTATAGAATACAAATTTTGTAATTTTTCACACAAAAGTCAGGATCCATTAAACCCGCTAAATATAGACCGATCTTTATCAAAACAGGCACGCTTATTCTTTAGCCCGTTCCCCTAAATGTTAACCGATATTTTTCAAAAACAATAGGGATCTTCATTGGCCAGAACCCATCCTAAGCCAACTAAGTAAAGTAGACCACCTACCAAGGGAAATATTTTTTAGAAAATCACCTATTATCGACCAAAAATCAAGCTGGAAAATATAGAAGGTCTTGACCGATTTCATTTATCCTAGTTCATATGACAGATATGTAGATCCAGAATAACGTGTTGAACCTATTAATAGTTTTTGAGTTATGGTGCCCGCCATTCGTAAAAACACTGTGTCAAGAAAAACGTGTTTAACGTTTTCGCTATATTATTAAGAGTTGGGGTATTATCGGTTTAAGGAATACCGAGAAGATATCAATGACGTTGCTCGTCCTGGTCCCCCCAGACTCGTCAACAGCAATGAAAACATTAAAGCAGCAAAGAAAATGATTTTGGAAAAACAGCGTTGTTTAAATTTTTATATATTTCATATTTTGATATGCGAAAAATTTGATTCTTCTATAACAAGACCCTCTTGCACTATGTAGTATAGACAATAAGACATATTGGTAAGAACAAAATGAAATCATCATTCCCTATACGATTAGGTCGAAGAAAAATTTCATTTAAGTTATTTTGCTTTCAAGAATGCCAAACAAATTGCTATGTGACATTACGATAAATTTCCATACATTAATATTTGCAATGCAACTGAGTCATAGACTTTAGGCACCACTTACCATTGGAAAAATGTCAAAGTAATGATGTCCTTATGCAATTGGTATATTTGTCCTTGCACTTACATAGCAAGGATATAATGTCAATAGAAATGATGTTACACATAAGTGAATGTTAATCAGAAATTTATGACTCAGAAAGTACTTCGTAATAGTAAAGGGTGATTTTTTTATCTATTATATTTTGGGCAACATTGATTTAAACAGCACGCGCACGTTTCGTGTTTTATTTCTCTCTTTTAATGGGACTAAGCTGACATATAAATATGTCATGCATATTTTTGAATTTTATTCGTTTTTTTTTAACTCTGGTATAGCTCTTTAAAAATCACCCTTTACAACATTGAAGATAATCTACAAAAGTTCTTCGCAACAGAATATGCAATCGGAAGGATTTGTGTTCAAGAAAATTCTGTTGAAATTACAAAAATAATGCGTGGGCATGTAGATACTGTAATGGGCGAATAAACACAACAAAGTCTTTTTGATTACATTCTCATGAGAAATTTATATTCAATATTTGTCAAAACTTTGTGAATAGAAACTATAAACTATAGAAACTATTTTTATTTAAAACCATACATAATATTTTATCCTTGATAAAAACAATTTTTGGGAGCAACTAATAATTTATATTATAATAGTGCTATTGCTTTCTCTCCCCCTTCCTTCTGTGTAATATATTTTTTAACCGTTTTTGTTTTGTTTTTAAAAACAATAAATTACTCACTGCGATGTGCTATGTCCGATGGATCTCTTCTTAGAATTATACGACGCTTCGACGAGCAAATTGGTCCAGAATCTACGTCGTGTATTACAATTTTTATAGCTTCACCATCCATAGACGTTTGTCTTCGGGGCGCTTCCAAATCTTCCAAATTCGGTCCGGTGAAAGCGGCCAACGGTGGTGGTATCGATGATGGTGCAATTGTAGCACCGGGTATGGCACCGCGAGATTGTAAAGCAGCTAAATCGGGTCTGAAATTGTAAATGTTGAAATATTTTGTATTTACAAGAAAATCTAGTTTTTTTATTCTTTTTTATTTTATGATTTTTAAATATTTTTTTTCTTTCGAGTCGAGCTTAATGATCGAAGTTTGCAATAAAAAGAAAAGCCAGAGGAAAAACATAAGCACCTACCATTATACAATGAGTTTCGCCGTTGGTTAAGCGGCTCATCGGGCATATGTTATCGTTTGGTGATAATATGCATTTATATCGCAGTTAATGCGAAGTTGCATCTGCGAATTAAATTAAAATTTATCAAGCTCCGACACTTATCTTCACTCTAGAAACAATCCTAAATCCAAAGCATCTACAAATGCTCCCATGTTTCTTAATGGTTCAGAAAGCTAAGAGTTCTGGCTACATTTGTGGTGTTCTGAGAACCTAGCTTCGAACCCTAGCCGTGCTCAGCTGGAATAATTCGTATTTATTTGAATTTTGCCTGTAAGGTCTATGATCCTTTCAATAATTATTAGAGAGTTTTTTTCTCTTTCGAGTCGAGCAACTTAAAATACTTTTAAGTTCGGAAAGGCTTAAATTTTTATACACTCCGCCTCATGATGGAACATTCCAAATAGTTTATGTGGGGTTATGTCATGGTAAATTGCTGTCCAGAGAAAACTAATTACCAAATTAAGACTGGAAAATTTGGCTGGGATCTTGAATGTAGCGAATGTGATGCGTGCTCTTCGATATGTGTAGTCGTGGTCTTATATTGAAATTGGTCTTATGCCTAGAACTATCCAAATGCATATAAATGGGTTGGGCCTTTATATGGGAATTATGCCCATAAAATAAACGATTTTTGTAATAATGGTTTACCACCCTGTAACAATTTAAAATACCAAATTGGCGATTTTTTTTCCAGCCAAGGCGAACAGAATATCAAAAATGGGGTTTCCGACAAAAATTTCCTGAGGCCCTAGTTTTCTGTAGAGTGTTTTCCTTGTATAGTTCTACGCATTATTTAATTATCGATAATTATTTTTGTATGAAGCACAAATTACTTACAATTGTGATCCCCTTCGTCGCATACGTCTATCTTCGTCCACTGTCAATACGGGACTACCCTTGTCGGGACTGGGTGATTCATCGTTATTCAAATCTTCGGAGGGATGGGGTACACGAAATGATGGTCGTCGAGAACCGGGCAATGCAATCTGGGGTGTGATTGTTGATAAATCTGGAGTTGCGCGTTGGGTAGACTGGGCCACAGCTTGCAGAACACCAGGAGCAAAAACATCATAAGCTGATTTTCTAAAGGAGGAATTGGAAAAAAAAACATTAGCAATTATGGTTCTCTTTGCATTGTAATTGTTCCATAATAATACCTTCTTGGCATGGCTGGTATACCCAAACCCATATCTGCACCCAAACCACCAGCACCCATGCCACCACCGGCACTAGCTGCGGTTGCCTCATCATCGTAACTATGCTGACGAGCAACACGAGATCCTCGCCTGGAAGCCATGCGTGATAATGGTGGTCCAAAACTTAATTCTTCTTGTCGCGGTGGACTATTGGAGCGGCTGGGCGCCATACTATGGCCACCCTTACGCCAGTCACCATCTCCACCAGGTGTTTTATTACCTTTTAGTTGCTGAGTCACGGTGAAATGAAAAGGAAAAAGAACAATGATAATAACACAGCATTCATCTGAACAGAACTCACTACTTACCCTCTCCAATTCTTTTAATGACGCAGGTGATACATCTGAATGTCTTCGCAGTTCGGGGCTACGTGGTGGTGCCAGTGCAGCACCATTTGCCGGTGCCAATGTTTGTGTACTTGATCCCAGCTTGGCGTCTGAATGACGTCTCTGCAGTGCCTCTAATACGGGTACATCCAAACTGGAGTCTGTTGATGCCTGTGGCATACATACTCGGGATGCCATTTTCCGTCGACACACACTGCAACGCCACATGTTCTGTAAATGATAACGGGGGCAGACAAAAATTACCATAAGATGAGATCGAATTTCGTGGTAAGGGGAGATATTTTTCCCAAAATGTATTAATAATGATCAAAGGTCAAATGTATATAAATATACAAAATGTCATAATATATAGAAATGGGAATGGTCAGAATGTAATCTGAATATTTAAAAACCTATTAATGGTAGAGTTTATTGTTAGAATAGTCTATAGCTGGATGACTTCGAATAAGGCTTCGATTCTATACCCAATATTCTTTAGAAGATATTCCAAATTTATTCTATAGAAACATGACTTCACCTAAATCTTCTATAGACCGAAATTTTCTATTTCTATTATAAGTAGAAGAGCTTCTTTATTTTCTTCATCGCCAGAACACCTTAAAAAGGTATTTTTGTAGGACTTCTATACACATGCAAATATAGGCTTATAGGAATATATGTTTTCCGTACAAAGAAATCCTTGCTACAAAATTTCTGAAGATAGAATATTTTCGTGATAGTTGCACCTTCTTCACCGACTTGAGGTCAACAAATATAACTTATATTCAGTACAGCCCTTCTAATTGCATTCCCATATGCCCTTTACCGTGGGTTCTGTGGTTATGTTCGGCTTATTTTATTTATTGTGGCTTATAGGTCGACTGGAAAAAATTCAAAAAAAAAGAAAGTTTTCGGTCCACTTCATCCCAAAATTATTATCTGATCATCGCCGAAAATTATAGGCGTTGTTCTTGACCATAACTGGAACTTCATGGAACATTTCGAAGCGATGAGCGCTATATTTCCGCCCTCCAGTGTGGTAATGGGCTACTAAATGATATCTGAATACGTAAGCACCTGTAAATATTTCAGTGTAACTTCCACATCCGAGAACATACGATATAATAAAATTGATATCAATTTAAAGGTCAACCACTACCCTTGAATATACTATGAACTTCTCGGACCTATGTCCTTTAGGAGTAAATATATACACCATAGAATACACATTTTGTAATTTTTCACACAAAGGTCAGGGTCCATTTGACCCGCTAAATATTGACCAAACTTTGTTCTTCATTCGGACCATAATTGCGGCCTCTGGAGCGACCAGAAAAACAGACAAAAATTAAGTATTTGGTATATTTCATCCCCTAAATATTAACTGATCTTTATTAAAAACAGACGGACGGACACACATGTCTAGATCGACTCAGCTAGTCGAGATATGACGATCGGTATACTTAAAGGTGGGTCTAGGACCAATATTTCGCGGCGTTACAAACTTTTTGGTCTTCTTTTCTATAGAAAGAATACCTTCATATAGGTCCTACAGAAATAATACATTACGATATGTCCTTCATAGAAATAAGATATTTTTACAGGTATTTTATGGAAGGAATATTTTTATAGGTTTTACTTAAGGGGACCCCCCATTCTCGGGGTCAAAATTTTTGTTGATATAATTCGAATCTACACTGATTAAAGAATGTCTCTACAAAATTCCAAGTGAAAATCTCAAGAACTGTTGAAGATATATCCGATTTATTCTGTCAGAAGTGACGTCTGAAGGGCTTCTCAAACTTTAAACGCGTTTTTCTCTAAACATTTTTTTGCGAATGGCGGGCACGATAACTCAAAAACTAATAATCCAATCGGTTCCAAATTTTGCAACGTTTCTCTGGGAGTGTATAGCTCTCGTATGAACTAGGATAAAGCCAATCGGTGAAGATCTTCCTTATTTTTTAACTTGGTTTTTGGTAAAAAAATCGCCGATTTTTCAAAAATATTTTTTCAAAGGTCCACAATTTTTTTAATTTTAGAGCGAAGTCAATAATCCTAGTTCATACGAGAGCCAGACATGTACTCTTTCTAACACCGTTGGAATTTTCGGATTCCGATGTTCCAGTGAGGAGTTATCATGCCCGCCATCAAAAATAAGGACTTTTCTTTAATTACAAAAAACAACAACAAAACAATAACAAAATTTTTTTGTAAATTATTTTTCGTCTCTTTTAAATCTTCAATTATATATGTGCAGAGTTACAAACCTTAACAAGCATTGGTATTGATTTACCAGCCCATTGAAAATCTTGAAAAATTAAAATCGTGAATGGGGGGGGGGGGGGGGGGGGGGGGGGGGGGGGGGGTTCCCTTAAAAGTAATACCTATTTATAGTATTTCTATTGATAGAAGCCCCTTTCCTTATAGGTCTTGTATAGGATTTTTATAGAAAGAATACATTTTTATAGGACTTCTATGTGATTAAGTAATTCTGTAGACTCTGGATAAATATAAAATAACTTAAGGCAGAGAAGACCTTCTGTGCAATTTCTACAGGTTTCCTTTAGAATATTCTACTTGAATGTTTTTTTAATGGATTCCTACCATCTTCAGAATTATTACCATTTTGCTTTTGCACTTTCACCCCCACCCAACAGAATAAATTATCGTTATTATCACATTAGTACATTCTAGACTACAATGAACCATTGTTGTTGTTGTTATTGGAAATTATAATAAACTTACCGCATCCTCATTCTCTTCCAATTTACTATAGCTGGCACAATCCTCACACACCCTCTGCTGACATTCGAAGCACGTTTTGTGAAAATCATCCGGTTTAAATGATTTCAAACAGACTCGACATGCTCCCGCTCTACGACCCGGTTCGGTATTTTGTTTGGAGGAATTTGTTGTCGCACTACTGTTGCTGCTGCCACCGCCACCACCACCGCCCGCAGTTGTTGTTCCTGTCATTGTTGTCGAATTATTGTTGTTATTGTTATTTTGATTTGCAAGCGTATCCTGTTGCTGATAACTGCCGTAGGTGCCATCAGCATCTGTTGGTATTAGCGATGGACGTGGAGACATTTTATTCACTGTAATGACAATGTGATTCGATTAGAAATGCGCATTATATTAAATATCATAAAAGGGTAATATTGAAGATTGAGGGTGTTTCGAATAGAAATCTAAGCACATATCCATATTGCTTAAAAAGAAGCTTAAATTCCCCATTTTTTATGATAATCCTTTAACAACAATTCTTCTTTCAAACACCCATCTTTAAAAAAAAACTTCTATTTAATATGTACATGCATACATCCATACTCAAGCGTTCAGTCATTTATGCCATATAGAGCACTTCAAAATCTATAGTGTGCCACATAAAAAAATATCCCATTTCCGTTTGAAGTGGCCAAAGTATGTACTCCATAAATGTAATATATTTCCATTTAACGTGGTTTCATTTTAACCGCCCTGACATTTCCTGTATGTCGCCTTCGTATAACTGTCGTGCTGAAAAAACGTAATGCGTCCTCTAATGCTAGAAAAATATGTAAACCACAATGAAAATGCACAGACACATACACGTATACACACCCACAAAATGCTTACAAATGGCATGTCATGTGCAGCCTAAAATGAAACCGAACCGACCACAATGTGCATCAGACCGGCTGCATGGTGGCACTTCAACAAATTATTTTTTCCACTTCTTTTTTTCGCATTCAGCCAAACGGGCCAAGTAACGTTCTGAAATCCATTTACTTGGTTTAAGATTTGAATAAAACAAGTGAAAAAGCGTTAAGTTCGGCCGGGCCGAACGTTGGATACCCTCCACCAAAGATATACTGACAGGTACTAGAAATGAAAATATAGGGAAAATACCAAAAGGTGGAACAATACCGACATTTCTAAAAACGGATTATGTAAACCATAATACAATTTCAGAAAATTTTAATGGATAATGGTACCCTCAGCCTTATGGCTAATGGCGGTGTATACACTTTAATACGGTGAAAATGTGCCTCACCGAAATATTGGTTCTAGACCCCATGATTCTTTGGACCAAATCCGTTTCAGAAAATTTAAATTTCATTCAAACTTATTATTTCTTCCAAACTTAGTAAAAATTCGAAGATGGGGAATATCGGTCCACTCCTTCCACTTCGGAACAGATAACAGAATCAGATGTATATTTTAATATAAAAAGGGGTTATATAGGGGGACTACCCCAAAGGAGGGGGGGGGGGGGTAATATTCATAATTTGTTGGGAGATTTTTTACCATATACGACTACAAAATTCCCTTATATGGGGGCCATCCGAAAAAATGAACCTATATTTATAATTTTTTGTGGACAGATTCGGTACCTATAATACTGAATTACACCCAATTCGGTTGAAAAATACTATAAAAAAAAAACCCCAAAACACTGAAAATTAGGAGGTACCGTTATATGGGGGCTACCAGAAAAAGTGGACCTATATTTATAATTATATCCTTCACCACACTGTGGTACAGGGTATTATGTCTTTGTGCATATGTTTGTAACAGGCAAAAGGAATCGAAATAGACACATGGTTCCTTTTGAGAATATGCATAGAATCACTTTCTGAGTGGTCGTATTTATGATCCGATTTGGATGAAATTTGGGACAAGTCACTTATTTGGACCAAGGACGAACCCTATTGAAATTGGGAAAAATCGGTTCAGTCCGATTTAAGGTAAATAGTGCACAAAAGCCCCTCTATATGTTTTGATTTGCACGAAATTTGGCACAGAGTACTGAATTAGGTCTAGAATGATGTGTGCCAAGTTTCGAGAAAATAGGTTTAGATTTAGATATATATAGTTTAGATTTAGGTTTATATAGTTTCGTCCGATTTAAGGCAAATGGTGCACCAAAGTCCCTATATATCATTCGATTTGCACGAAATTTGGCACAGAGTACTGAATTAGGTCCAGAATGATGTGTCCTAAGTTTAGTGAAAATCGGTCCAAATTTAGATATAGCTCACATATATAATTTCGTCCGGTTTAAGGTAAATGGGGCACCAAAGCCCCTATATATCTTTCGATTTGCACGAAATTTGGCATAAAATACTGAATTAAATCAAGAATGACGTGTGCTAAGTTTCGTGAAAATCAGTTCAGATTTAGTTATAGCTCCAATATATATTTTGGTCCGATTTAATGTAAATTGTGCACTAAAGAACCAAAGATTGGCCGACCCGCACACAATTGTGGACAATGTACTGAAGTTACTATAACCTTTCGTGTGTCAAGTTTTCTTGAAATTGGTTCAGTTTACATACAATTTCTATATATACTTCCGTCCGATTTTAAGTAAAGACCCATAGCTAGGCCGATTTGCCTATCCTTGAAATCGGTTCCGATTTAGATATAGCATAGCTTCCATATGTAATATCGACTTTTTCATGTTGATTGTACACCAAATAATCAACGGATGCCTGATTGATATTACATTTTAAACATTGAAGCATACCAAATAACGTGTGTAAAGTTTGCTTTAAATCTATTTACAAAATTTAGCATAGGTTGCAGAATGGCATGTATACGGATTGATGCTAGTCTCTTTGCGTATAGATACAGAGATCACATAGTTATGTTCGTTGAATTTCACGTCAATGTTCCTTCGAAAAGGCCACGTCTGTTAGGATACGTATCAGGAATATACACAAAGTGGTGAAGGGTATCATATAGTCGGCCCAGTCCGACTTTACTACTTTCCTTACTGTTTTTTCGTGGAGACATTTAGTACCCAATAAGAACCCAATGTATGAAATTTCAGCATATTTGGGAAAATCGCGCTCAAGAACCCCAAAATACCGAAAATTGGGGGTTACTGTTATATGGGAGCTATGCCTAAACGTGGACCGATATTCGAACTTGACCTGCCCGCAGACAAAAGACAAACCTATACAAAATTTCAGCACCATATCTCAATTCCTTCAGAAGATAGCATGATTACAACAGACGGACGGACATAGCTAGATCGTCTTAGAATTTTACCCTGATCAAGAATATATGTACTTTATAGGATCGGAAATGAATATTTCGATGAATTACAAACTGAATGACAAAACTAATATACCCTCCATACTATGGTGGAGGGTATAAACAGTAGTGGACTATAACAGTCATTATTAAACACTATCTATCATAAAGCACAATTTTTTGTACGAAAAAAAAAATTAAGAACTCTCTTTAAGAAAAATATAATATATTTTGTATGGAAAAGGGGATTTTTTAAAGAACGAAGTGTATATTTTTTAAGAATAATTTTCAAGAATTTTTAAAATGACTACTTCAATTTATTTATTTGTTAAAGAATATTAACTAAGATCTTTGACATTTCAAAAAAAAATTTTTTTAATGTGGAGGATTTTTTTCCAACGACTATTAAAAGCACGGATATTTTAAAAAAAATATTTGTCAAACACTAATACAATATTTTTCTAGAACTATTAAAAATTATTATGGATTTAAACAAATTTTGAAGGATTTTAAAAATATTTTTTCAATGAATTATAATGTCGGATTTTTTTTAATATTTTTGACTTTAATAAAAGGTGAATTTTATAAAAATCGTTTCCGTGGGCTAGTATAAATATTGCATTTTTAAAAATTTATTTTACTAACAGTAATGGTTTTTTATAATTGTAATATTTTCATCTAAGACCACATAAATTATATATTCCTGATCAGAATAAAAATATATGTCGGTTTAGCCACGTCTGTATGTCTGTTGAAATCACGAACACGTAATATTGAAGATAGATCTTTAAAAATTTCCCACATGCTTTGCTACTACTACTAGGATGTTTAGTATTGAAAATGTGATATATGGATCCACGTTTTAGTAGCTCCCGCCCCCAAAATTTCGATTTTCAACTGAACTGGCTGTAGATTTTTTAAACATTTTTTAAGGAATATCACAACTAATAAGCTAGTAATTTTATGAAAAAGTTCTTCAAAGAATTTCACAATAATTAGGTTTCGCTTTTCAACGAAAAAAAATTTAAACGACTATCGCAATTAATAGTCGTGGTTTTTATACCCTTCACCACACTGTGGTACAGGGTATTATGTCTTTGTGCATATGTTTGTAACAGGCAAAAATAATCGAGGTAGACCCATGGTTCCTTTTGAGAATATGCATAGAATCACTTTCTGAGTCGATTTATGCATGTCCGTCCGTCCGTCTGTAGATGTTAAATTGTAAACAAAGTACAAGTTGCATTTATGATCCGAATTGGCTGAAATTTGGCACAGCTCATTTGTTTGGCCCAAGGACGAACCCTATTGATATTGGGAAAAATCGGTTCAGATTTAGATATAGCTCCCATATATATTTTCGCCCGATTTAATGTAAACGGTCCCTATATATCTTTCGATTTGCACGAAAATTGGCACAGCGTAATGAATTAGGTCTAGAATGATGTGTGTAAAATTTCATAAAAATCGGTTCAGATTTAGATATAGCTCCCATATATATCTTCGTCCGATTTAAGGTAAATTGTGTAATAAAATTCCTATATATCTTTCGATTTGCACGAAATTTGGCACAGCGTAATGAATTAGGTCTAGAATGATGTATGCCAAGCTTCGTGAAAATCGGTTCAGATTTAGATATAGCTCCCATATATATCTTCGTCCGATTTAAGGTAAATTGTGTACCAAAGCCCCTATATATCTTTCGATTTGCACGAAATTTGACACAGCGTAATGAATAAGGTCTAGAATGATGTATGCCAAGATTCGTGAAAATCGGTTAAGATTTAGATATAGCTTCCATATATATCTTCGTCCGATTTAAGGTAAATTGTGTACAAAAGTCCCTATATATCTTTCGATTTGCACGAAATTTGGCACAGCGTAATGAATAAGGTCTAGAATTATGTATGCCAAGTTTCGTGAAAATCGGTTTAGATTTAGATATAGCTCCCATATATATCTCCGATTTAAGGTAAATTGTGTACAAAAGTCCCTATATATCTTTCGATTCGCACGAAATTTGATATAGCGTACTAAATTAAGTTTAGAATGATGTGTGCAAAGTTTCGTGGCGATCGGTACAAATTTACATTTAGCTCCCATATATAGCTTCGCCCGATTTTTGGTAAATAGCCCACTAAAGTCCCTGGAAATCTTTTAGTATAGCGTACTAGAATGATGTGTGCAAAGTTTCGTGACAATCGGTTCAGATTTAGATATAGCTCCATTATTTATTTTCATCCGATTTAAGGTAATTGGTGTACCAAAGACCCTATATATCTTTCGATTTGCACAAAATTGGGCATAGCGTACTGGCATTTGGGTCTATAATAATTTGTGCTAAGTTTCATGAAAATCGGTTCAAATTTAGATATAGCTCCCATATATATTTTCGCCCGATTGTAGGTAATTGGTGCACCAAAGTCCCTGGAAATCTTTTCATTTGCACGAATTTGGCATATCGCACTGAATTAAGTCTAGAATGATGAGGCAAAGTTTCGTGAAAATCGGTTCAGATTTAGATATAGCTCCCATATATTTTCGTCCGATTTATGTAATTGGTGCACCAAAGTCCCTATATATCTTTCGATTTGCACGAATTTTGGTATAGGGTACGTTGGTCAGCTAAGTACTTCGCTTTGTTACAAGAGACATTTGGGTTTGAAAGGCTTTTTTTATGGAAGCAATAGCTTCTGGGAGAATATCCCAACAAAAAACTAAGGGAACTGATAAGGATCAGTGGCGTGATCCGAAACTATAGTCTTTCTTGCCTTTCCCCTCAGCAATCAATGCCATACATTCCCCACTAATAAATAGTTGTTTTTTATAAAAACAAAATACAAATGGTATCCCAAATAAACCGCCAACACTACTGAAGTACTGAATTAAGTCTAAAATGATGCTGCTAAGCTGCGTGAAAAGAGCCATAGCAAGGCCGAATGACACAACGTACTGAGGTAATATAAATTAGTCTCTGGCAATTTTCCCTGAAATAGGTTCATAACAAAAACGCGTCGCCTGTTACGATACATATGAAGAATATACCCAAAGTGGTGAAGGGTATCATATAGTCGGCCCAGCCCGACTTTACTACTTTCCTTACTGGTTTAAATTTATTTTTTGGGCGCGATTTTTGTAATTTTTTTTAATGTCCATGTCCCTTTTTACCATTTTAAAATCATCTAAATGTCATGGGGCAAATAAATGTATATGGTTGTAGTCGGTAGCAAGTTATGATGAACGTTTACAATCCACTTACCTCTATCTTGGGCTGTTAGCAATGATGATGATAGCGTCTGTTTTAATTTTCCAAATGTGCCTCCACTGTCTGGGGTATTTTGTGTTGAGGCATTCTCATCGGTGGCAACCATCTAAAAAATGATTTTGGAAGAAAAAAAATTGGTGTTTAGGACAATTTGATTTGGTTTTCAATTTTAAAGCTTTACAATATTTCTACGAAATATATATGTAGTCATTAAATGAATGATTCAATAATGTATCATAAAGGTTTTGTTACATATTTAAGCATTTTATACATTGTGTACAATTTATTGTCATTTAAGATTTGTCGAACAGGTTTTATTGTGGTTGTTTTAAGCACCAGTATAAAGCGTAGTTTTTTATAAATGTGTTTTCATAATGTGTGAAATTAAAAAAAAAAATTCCAAAAGCTTTATATTTTTAAAAATTATTGTTAATATTTTAAATAATTATGTATCATGAATCTAAAGCAACTTGTCGTTAAGGTTTTGTTTTTAATATTTGTACCAAGAAAAGATATGAATAAATTGTCTATGTCTAACATTCACCACTCCGACCTTGTTTCCTATTAGTATAGTTTATTATTTTATTCGTTCACCTGGGATTTATAAACCGTTTATTTTCACTTGGCTTAGAATTTTATTGAGTGGAAATTGTCTCACAACATTTCATAAAGGGTAGCTGTGCAAAACAAAACAAAAAAAATATTATACCTATAAGTCACTGCTGACATTGATGTCCAACATGTGGCCGTCCATTCTACATGGAATACAGGCTCACATAAAAGATGTCAAGCACAAAAGTTGTTTGTATTTGTATTACTCTGAAAGAAATGTGACACGACAATATCAACTACCAGGACGCGGATTCAAAACGAAAACGAGAAAATTTGGTTTGAGGCACAATTTCTCGACAAAAGGTATGCTGTATCTCTGAATTTGCAATGGATATATAAATCTGATATAAATTTCTTCGTTTATATCAAACATTCGAATGGGACTTGAGGAGAGTGTATATACTTACATACGTACACATTCTGTCAGACAAATGTAACTAAGCTGCCATTAATTTTTTTCAAATTTATTCAAGGGGTTTGATCAACAATGAAATGTACATTTTAGGTAGCTTCAAAAAATTTTGGTTATGACTATCTCAATAAAGATACGTTGATTTTTAAAGATACGTTCTGTAAATATTTTTTTTAAGGAACGATTTTCAAGGACTATAGGCGTGTACTTTTAAACAAATGTTTTTCTAGAACTGTCATAATTAATAGGCGTGGAATTTTTTAGAAAATTTCTTCAATGACTATCACAATTAATATCACAATAAATAAAAGTTTATTCAAGAACTATCACTAATTTAATAAAAAAAAAATACTGCAAGGACTATTACGAGGATTTTTAAATAAACTTTCTAAGAAATGTCACAAATAATTGACGGAAATTTTAATGAAAAGTTCTTCAAAGATTATCACAGGGCTATCACAAATAGTATGCATACATTTTTAAGGAAACCCCCTTCAAGGACTGTCACAATTAATATGCGTGGATTTTTCAGGAAAAACTCTTCAAGGACTATTAAGTTCTAACTAACACAAAAGAGACATGTAATTCTATAGAAAAGGTCTAAAGAACTGTCAGAATTTCTAGGCGTAATTTTTTTTAGGGAAACGACAAGAATTATCACAAATTATAGGCGTGGATTTTTAAAGAAAAGTTCTTCAAGAACTGTCACAATATGATTCGGATCTGCTTTCTAAAGAATTATTTTCAAGGACTAAAAAATAGGTGTGGTCTATCAGAATTTAGAAGCATGTTTTTTTAAGGAAAATTGCTTCAAGGATTATCATCGTTGTCAAGAACTATCACAATTATAGGCATGGTCTTTAAAATTCATTAAGAACTATCAGCGTTAATGGACGTGGACTTCTAATGACAATTTAATATGCGAGGATTTTGGTATAGAAAAGTGGTTCCAAGACTATCACAATTATTAGGGGTAGGTTTTTATTGAAAGGTTCTTCAATGACAAACATTATTAAAGAACCGTGGACTTTGAAAGAAAATTTCTTGAAGAACTCTCAAAATTAATAGGCGACGATTTTTTAACTACTGTAAGGAGCATTTGTTGTTATTGGTGAGCGATTGCCAGACATTTTTTCAATCACCAATACAATGAGCGATCACGCTCTTTTGATAAAAACTTTATCCGAATTTTTTTCGTTTTCAAAGAATCGTGATTTTTCTAAAATTCGAGCTTAAAACCATAATATTTTCTTTAAAAAAATCTTGAATTTCTTACGAATATTTATTCAAGCACTCCAATAGAAAACCAGTAAGGTAAGTAGTAAAGTCGGACTGGGCCGACAATATGATACTCTTCACCACTTTGGGTATATTCTACATATGTATCCTAACAGACGACGCGTTTTTGTTATATATCTGTATCTGAACCGATTTCAGGGAAATTTGCCAGAGGTTAATTTATATTAAACCAGTAAGGAAAGTAGTAAAGTCGGACTGGGCCGACTATATGATACCCTTCACCACTTTGGGTATATTGCGCATATGTATCCTTACATTGCATGTCAATGTTCCCTCGAAGGAATATACGCACGTTTTTCTGCAACCTATGATAAATTTAATTTCATTCGGGCAGATTTAGAGTCGTCTGCGTACCATGGAACAAATTTATAGAAAACGTTTTATAGCAAAATTTATACACGCTATTCGGTACTGATAAACATTTTATTCCAATCAGACACCTGCTCGAAATACATATGGAAGCTATGGCTGCATCTGCACCAATTTCGCCAATCGGACAAACATTAGCAGTATGGAGCGTCATTTATGTAAAAACGGAGGAATATATATGAACATGTGGGATCTACATAGAAATCTGAACCGATCTAAAACTTACCACACATCATTCTCGACACAATTTAGTACGCTATGACAAATTTCGTGCAAATCCAAGGATATATAGGGACTTTGGTGCACTATTCATATAAAATCGGACGAAGATATATATGGGAGCTATATCTAAATATGAACCGATTTTCACGAAATTTTACACACATCGTTCTAGACTTAATCCAGTACGCTATGCCAAATTTCGTGCAAATCGAAGGATATATAGGGACTTTGGATCGCTATTTACCTAAAATCGGACGAAAATATATATGGGAGCTATATCTAAATCTGAACCGATTTTCGGGAAACTTAACACACATCATTCCAGACTTAATTCAGTACGCTATGCCAAATTTCGTGCAAATCGAAATATATATATATATATATATATAGGAAATTTGATGCACCATTTACATTAAATCGGACGAAAATAAATACGGGAGCTATAACTAAATCTGAACCGATTTTCAAGAGACTTAACACACATCATTATACACTTAATTCAATACGCTCAATTCAGGAGTGATTGATAGGGACTTTGGTGCACCATTTACATTAAATCGGACGAACATATATATGGGAGCTATATCTAAATCCGATTTTCGGGAAACTTAACACACATCATTATAGACCTAAATCATTGGGCTGTGCAAAATTTCGCGCAAATCGAAAGATATATAGGGACTTTGGTGCACCATTTCAATAAGGTTCGTCCTTGGGCCAAATAAGTGACCTGTGCCAATTTTCGGCCAATTCGGATCATAAATGCGACCTGTACTTTGTTTACAATTTAACATGGACAGACGGACATGTTTATATCGACTTAGAAAGTGATTCTATGCATAGTCTCAAAAGGAACCATGTATCTATCTCCTTTTCTTTTTCCTGTTAAAAACATATGCACAAAGACATAATACCCTGTACCACAGGGTAAAAAAGGGTAAAAAAAATTTCCATTTAATTCGATTATACAATAACTAAAGAACGACCCTTTAAAATTTCAAATCTCAACAACTTGTGTCGGCATAAAGTGGCAGCAAAAGTGCTTCTCAAAAAGCGTTTTTCATGAAACGGTGTTTTTACGATTTGGGAACACGATGAATCAAAAAATTCAATCCGTTTCAATTTTTACGACTATAAATGTAGTCGGTTAAGGTCTTCCCGATTTCCAACTCGGTTTGTGGTCGAAAATAGAGAATTTTTCAAAAATCAAATTTCTAAAATCAGCCATATTGTTAATTTTTGCGAGATGTTAATACTTCTATTTAGTTCATAACAGAGTCAGACATGTACTCTTTTGAATATCGCTGGAGATTTTTGAATCGGACGTTCCAGTGTTTTGAAATCATGCCCGCCGTCGAAAAGACGTACTTTTATTTAATTATAAAATAACAACTATGTCGAATTATGGGTGGTTCCCTTAAAAAATGGGAATTTTGTGGAACATATTTTAATACAATATCCCGGAGGATATATATAGATTATTTATTTCCAAGGGTATATCGATTATTTTTTTAATAACCAAAACTCAACTGCAACTGCCAACAGATGACAATGTCCATCAAATTGTTATATGTATTTCACGTTTTTCGACTTAATACTTTATTTAACCATCCTGTCCTCAGTGTCATCTATTTACCCGTTACGGAACAACACTATTTAAATTGTTTCGATTCCGCCCCCCACCCCCAGGCATGCCCAACTGATATTTACTTATATATTTGTGGGACTGTTGCTCTGAGCGCCGTTATCTTTATTGACAATAACCGTGCTAAGGATGAGATGATGTCGTTTGTTTCCTCCCATTATCCTGCATTTAGTGAATGAGTACCGTACAAAGGCTCTTCCTTGCGAATTCACCTCTACAATGCCATTAAGTTCTACTTCAGTGACACTTTTATGATACTACTCTGGCATTTGTGTGGGAATTGGTATGTTTTATGTGTGTGTGGGTGTGTGTTGTATGTATTTGTGGTGAAAGTCACTTTTGTTACTGACGCCAATTGACAAACACAAAAGGCTAGCACCACAGTTCTTTACAGGTAGATACATAAAGGTATGTGAATGGGTTTTCCTCTGCATGAATGGCTTAAGTGAAGTGTGGATAGTGTTTATGTATTTGTGAATAGATACCACAAATGTTAGATACGTGTGTTGTACAGGTGTACTATGTAGTTTCTCAATAGTCAATTTGTATGATGGCATTTTTTTGCGAGTAGGCGTTTACTCGCAAAAAATACCATCATACAAATGGTTTGAGAAATTCCATAAAACTTTTCGAAAGAGAACAGATATGCCCAGGCCTGCGGTGTCTATTTATGATACAACACTTCTTAGAAATCGAATCTAAAGTCATCTTCGATAATTAATGTCTAAGACAACTCTCACATTCCGTTTATTTTCTTATTCAAATTAATATTTTGTATTGTTGTTATTATTTTTAATCGTCTTACATATAAAATATGACTTCTCAAATGAACAATTATATGGCCTTTAGGGACTTCTTTTGAATTCCAATTTAAGAATATATTTATGAGCAGTAGTACAACGACCATACGAATCCTTACAAATATACGAAACTATCAGAATTGGTACACATGCAATATAAATGTGTGTGTGAGTGTTAGTTGATAGCTGTTAGTTAACAAAAATACGCTGAGTCTTAGTTCACATAATCTCATTACCCTGGTTTACGAAGATAATTCGTTCATGGGACGATGTTCATGCTAAATTTTCGAGGAGGTTGTGTAAAATGCAAAGTGATACATGTATGGCATTGTTTTGCCAAATGGTGGATTGATACAAAACATTTCTTGCAATATGTTTTCTATCCGTTGCAAACGTGATTCTACATGGACCATTTATATCGTGTTGACAATGATCAAATACCAAACATCTCATTTTATTCCCTTTGAGAGAAAAATGCTTCTACAAAGCATCGCCTGGATGTCTGTCACCAATTTTTTAATAATTTTTTAATATATGTTTATGTTTTTAGATAACCATATATTGAAGGTGTTTAGTCGTTTTTTTCAGCCGGAGAAGAACTATATTAAGGTAAAACATACAACATAGGTCCATATTTCGACATAGCCCCCATTTTCCGACCGAGACGCCAGTTTTTTAGCTTTCCGAATTTGTGTGGAGAACAACCTCTTCACAGAAAAAAATTCTATTTAGATTCATATTCGGACATGTAAGAACTCCAATATAAAGTTACAAATGTACCCCCTTTTCGTTACACCTAAATAAGTTTTACTATAAAAAACTTTCTCTGTTACATGTTAAACTTAAGTTTATTTGCCTTATACAACGGTGCAGAGCTTCCTATGGCTTTGTCGTTACACAGTACATTTGTTATAATGAGGTTCATCGTGTCGTAAGCAGAATGGTCGCAGTATGCCGACCGACGTCAAATTTGAATTTCAAACTATGCCTAAATTTCATAAGACGATTATGTTCTTGTCGCAATGGTACTTGAATAGATTGCCACTTAAATGTAACATAGGCTATGGTACACACTCACGCATACATATGTTTGTATATCTGTTTAATACCATTTATGAGAAGAGTTCGTTAATGGCCACATATATAAGACTATTGATTACAATGTGGTTTAAATGCATTTGCTAATTAAATAAAATAATTATAAGAATATGACCACATGTAATAATAAAATGTGATTATTACATGGAAGGAATAATGTATTTCATATATATATATATATATATATATATATATATGTAATTTATTTTCGATAAAATTTTAATTGATTACAAAATAGGATTTTAAGAACCTTTCTAATTAAGCCTTTTTGTACTCAGATGAGTTAGCAGGAAATATGAGGAAAAATTGAATGCTCACTCACAGGTTTAATTGTATGTCCTGATATGGGACGCGTGGTGATGTAAACCACCCCCATTTTCAAACTAACCTAATGTAAACAAATGAATATCCACCCACATATAAATCATTAAGAGATAATTCTAACCCAAATATTTAGAAACCCAAGAAACAGAACATTTTTACAGATGGACGAAATTCCATAATATATCTTCTTTTAGAACATTTTATAGATATGTTATTCTAATAATGCGACGTAAACCTTAAAAATTAGCGAAAATTGTGGGTGCCGCTAAAAAAACAATCTTAAAAAACAATTTAAACCAGTAAGGAAATCAGTAAAGTTGGACGGGGCCGACTATATGATACCCTTCACCACTTTGGGTATGTTCAACAGATGTATCTTAACAGACGTCGCATTTTTGAAGGACCATTAACATGAAATTAGATCCAGAAACATGTTATTCTGCATCCCATACTAAAATTTTCATTATGTAAATCAATTTAAAGCAAATATCATTCGGACACCCGTTGATTTTTTGATAAATATTAAAAAAAACCTGAAGAGTTTGGTGCACCATTTACTTAAAATCGGACGAAAATATACATAAAAGCTATATCGAAATCTAAACCGATTTCATCGAAATTTTTCACAGGTTAGGTTATACTAATTTCAGTATGTTTTGTGCATATCGGTCACATTTTGAGTTATTGGTGCATCATTTATCATGAGAAAATATATATATGGGAGCTCTATCCAAGTCTGAACCAATTTCAATAAAAAAATCCATACGCTAGGTTAATTTAACTTCATTACTTTGTGCACAATTTTCTGTTAATCGGCCTAACTTTGGGTCTTTGGTGCACCATTTACTTAAAATTGGACGAAATTATATAGTGAACATATATCTAAATCTGGACCGATTTTCACAAAACTTGGCAGATATTACTCTAGGCTCACTTCAGTACGTCATGCTAAATTTCGTGCAAATCGATAGATATATAGGGACTTTGGTGCACCATTTACATGAAATCAGACGAAACTATATATAGGAGCTATATCTAAATCTGGACCGATTTTCACGAAACTTGGCAGACATTATTCTAGGCTCAATTTAGTACGTTATGTCAAATTTCGTGCAAATCGAAAGATATATTGGGACTTTGGTGCACTATTTACCTACAATCGGACGAAACTATATATGGAAGCTATATCTAAATCTGAACCGATTTTCACGAAATGTTACACACATCGTTCTAGGCTTAATTCAGAATGCTATACCCAATTTCGTGGAAATCGAAGGATATATAGGTACTTTGGATTTTCACAAAATTTAGCACACATCGTTCTAGGCTTAATTAAGAATGATATGCCAAATTTCGTGTAAATCGAAGAATATATTGGGACTTTGGTGTACCATTTGCAAAAAATCGGTCGATTTTTCCAAATTTCAATTTTCATCCAAATCTGATCACAAATGCGACCTGTACTTTGTTAACGAAATAACATGGACGGACTGACGGACAGACGGACATGCATAAATCGACTTCAAAAGTGATTCTATGCATATTCTCAAAAGGAACCATGTGTCTATCTCGTTTCCTTCTGCCTGTTACAAACATATGCATAAAGACATAATAGCCTAGACAGACGACAGCCTTAATTTGCATTAACAGCCTTAATTCAAATTAACTTGTACATTATCCTCATTTTTATGTGTTGTTAATGCACAAAATCAAACTGAATTTATACTGAATTAAGCAATTTCAATATGGCAATGCTGTAGAAAATAAATTGATTGTTGTCAAATTTGTTTACGTTTACGAAAATTAAAATTAGAAATAAAGGCAAAATTCAACCTTTCTTCAAATTTGGAGCTGTATTATCTTCATTATAGCTGTTAGTTTTCCTTCCTGCCATGTATCAATTTCAAAAAGATGTAATCCTAAAAAATATTCTAAACAAATGTCAATATTTTCTTCCTACACACAGACAAACAATAGTTTTGAAACAAAAAACTGATTCATAAATGCAGAAACTCTCGTCAGTCAGGGGTAAATTTTAATTCAAATTAAGAACTTTTTAATGCAAATTAAGGCTGTCGTCTGTCTATGGTATAATACTCTGTATCACAGTGTGGTGAAGAATATAAAAATTTCACCAGAAGCAATTTTAAAAAACTCTTAATAATACACTATCATTTTTAAATTAGCCCTTGCAAAAATTCTCTAACATTGAATTTTTGAAAAAGGAAAAAATTCTTAAAATACATCTAAAGATCTTTAAGAACTTCACCGGCAGGCATGATTTCCGACCACTGGGCGTCCAAACAAAAAATTTCAACGGCATTCGGAAGATTATATGTCTGTCTCTGGTATGAACTATGATTATTAACATTGCATAAAAATTAACACAATGGCGGACATACATATGATTTTTGTTTTTAAAAATTCCCTATTTTTGATTGAATATTTTTTTTGGAATCCGCAATGCTTTAAAAACCCTTGAATGAATTTTACACTAGAAACAAACCTTTTGAAAACATTGTTTAAAAAATCCAAAATTAAAAAAATTTTGAAAAGTCCACGCTTGAATTTTTTTAGAAATCCACAACACAAAACATCTTTTAATAATTCACGTTTATAATTTTGTATTTAATATATGGACGTCTGAAAAAAATGCTTAAAAATTCCTTAAGCTTGATTAATCCTAAAATATAACAATCATGTTATTGATCTTATTAAAAGTCCTTAAAAATCGCAGACTATCGCTCTGGTAGACGCCGTAAAAAATCCATGCTTTTAGTTTCGATTATTTTTTTCCCTTAAAAATCGTGCACATGAAACAAAGAAAATATACTATTACTGTTCTCATAAATATTGAAAATAATACTTAAAAAAAATATAACTTCCCCCTTGCATAAAAATTTATTTATATTAGTAATAAATCTCAGTGAATTTTCATCAATCTGTTCTATTGCACACCCTTGCCCTTTGACCATAATGACATTTTGTTGACAATTGTACCGTAATGATGCATTAGCCTAAGAGGTCACAAAACACATTTATAAATATAAATCACTAACTAATTTGTCAAAATCAGATTTCTCAGTTATGAGCATCCATCTCAAGGTGAACACCCAAACCACAAGCACCATGAATAACCTAAGTGATTGGCCTCTTAGTTAAATGACCCGTTGTTTAAGTTCACTCAACGCTAACAATCAGATATGAAATATTATATGAGCAATCATAATTCCCTGTTGGAAACATAGTTTGGAAATAAAAATAAAAAAAGAAAACAAAACAATTAAGACAAATATTAACTTACCTTCTTCATAAAGGTCATGACGTTCGTTGGTAACATTTTTCTCTGTTTTGTTGAATTTCCTGTTGCAAAGATTTATTTTGTTATTGTTTTCAAATTGTTTTTCTACAAAAAACTAATCAAAAAGTTATGACGTATTTTCAGTAGTTGTTTTTTTTTTTTTTTTTTTTTGATAATTTGTAAAAAATAATTATCAATATGAATTCAAGAAACTATTTTGCATTTCTATTACTGCTCCTTTTTTCAATTCCCAAAAATTGTTGGCAATATTGTCACGTTCATTTTTACAGCAAAACCAAAACAACAATAAATATCAAAATACAGCTTAGATTGTAGTAAAAACTGCTTCAATGACGCCAAGGATTATAATTTTGTAGTATTGGGTGTTTAGTTTTCCATATAAATTCACAGCAAAATCTGTAAAGAGAATACAAACAAAAAATAATGACTTTAATAAAAATAGCAATCATTTGAAAACTTCAACATTTAATAGTAGGAAGCTTTTTACATGGAGAAAGGAATCGGATCAAAGAATAAGCATGCCTGTTTTGATAAATATAGGACATTATTTAGCGCGTCAAATGGACCCTGACTTTTGTGTGAAAAATTAAAAAAAATGTATTCTATGGCATATATGGGCAATATTGCCAATTTTTTAACATAGCTGAAGCGGAGGTTCACCCCTTTATAACTCGGGAATTATTTAAGTATATGAATAAAAGTGAATAGTTTTAGGTTAATTGGTCTGTCGTTGCATGTCATGATATTGACCTCCAAACTTTATTTTGCTGGAAGCTGTGTCTACTTTAATGTAAAAAAATGTGTAAAAACTGGTTGAGGCGAACCAGTTTTTTATGTTCTCTGTCGATTTGTGACTAAGCCACTCATTTCATGGTCTTCTGTCAAAGTAAAACTAGAAGCCAACAAAATGGGGACTGCACCACTTATGTATCATTTTTCAAAATTTTAACTGCATCTACCTTTAAATGATGCTGACATTTTGAAGCTCAATTTTGAGTGTTTTTTGAATTTTACTTCCAGCTTTAATACGCAAACAGGAATTTCTAACAATCGATTATAAGATTATTGTAGACGCGAATCTGCGTAATTTGATATGTATTTTGTGTATGTAGTATGCACAGCTTCAGAGTAATACTCATCTGATGGTGAACATTTTGTTCGATCAAATTTCTAAATAACCTATCTTTCAGGCCTAGTTTTTAGATCTGTCAACTGAATGATATGGGTACTCGCGATCAATAAGGTTTTTTACGTTTCGGGTGATATAAAATCTTCTTCGTGAAAATCCATCTACTTGAACGGCGGGAAATGACCTTCCAAAAACACGAAATTTGGCAAAACATTTTTTTGAAAATATCGCGGATTTATTTGCATTTTCTGTGAAAATGACCTCATACGGATTTTGATCTTTTTCGAAAAGAGAACTTTAAAAACTTCAGCCGAAAGAGGGATGTACCCAATTTATCTCAAAAATAGTGTGAGGTGGCACATCCATGGTTCTTAATTGAAATGTGTATAGATCGATGTATTTTTTTAGGGTGCACACCGAAATCGGATGCGCGTTAGTGGCATATGGAGTTTTCGGAAATTATTAGCGTTTTACGATTTTTTGGGTACTTCAATGCAACGTGTGGCACATCTTAGCCGTCAAATGAAATTTCGCAAAATATATATGGATTGGAAGATAAACTTCAGTACTTCCTGGAAACTGCATGCGCATCAAATTTTCATTAATATAATGAAAATATTGATGTAATCTCCTATATTTTTTATTTTTCTCATATTTCGCGAAGATGTGCAACTTTATCGCGATTATATTCTTATTTTACGGAGGAAGATCTATATTAACGTTTTTGGTCAATATAATAAACGGCGTAATTTTAAAATTTTTTTCTTATGCCCAAAATTAAAACCTCGATAACTTTTGCGCGCATCAACCAAAAATTTGATCGCGAACTGTTTCGACGTCAGAACATTTTGCTCTATACGTGTACCAAAAATCATTGATGTGCCACAAAAACAAAAAAGCTGATTTTTTGAAAATGGAATATTAAAAAATTGGCAATATTGCCCTTATATTTACTCCTGAAGGACATAGCTCCGATTTGATAGTATATTCAAAAGGAGTGGTTGACCTATAAATTGACACCAATTATATTGTCGTATGTACTCGGATGTGGGAGTTACACTTAAATATTTACAGGTGCTTACGTATTCAGATATTACTTAGTAACCCATTACCACACTAGAGGGCGGAAATATAGCGCTGATCGCTTTGAAATGTTCCATGAGGTTCCAGCTATAATATTCGGTGGTGATCAGATAATAAATTTGGGAGATCAGATAATAAAAGGAAGATCTTGGCCGATTGCATTTATCCTAGTTCATACAATAGCTATCTATATTTTCAAGAGTTGTTATGATTTTAACTTTACATTTTATAGGGACATTTTTAAATTAGTGTAGTTTGGAATTAAATAAAATAAAGTTGAAGTTTTTGAAACCGAAAATGGGGTTTCCCCTTAAGTTGAACCGGACCGAACTATATATAACCTCAACCAGGTGTTGTGCATACCAAAAACGTTAACGTTATATGGGAGCTACAACAAACATTATTCGATATTCAATTTATTTCAGAATTTTTGGTAGGAAGATTTAAAATTCTAAGATAACTTGAAAAATGTAATTAGAGCCAATTCGGTTGAAAAGCCTGACCAAGCTACCAGAATACCCAAAATGGTTGGTACGATTATATGTGGTGTACGTGTAGACTCAACCAAAAATATATAACATTATAGCCAATTTGGTTGAAACATGTGGCCCAAAATACCAAAATTTGGAAGAACAAGGAGAACATATTGTTCGATTTTCAGTGAAACTACCAAATCATATGTAATTTTTTAGTACCCAGTGATAAGCCAAAATACCAAATTTCTACGAAACATTCCCACTGATAAAAAATATTTTTTTCTCGCGTTATCCTACACCATCGTTGGCTATTGAATAGTTCTACGACTTTTAAGGATTTAAGGATTTATAACGGAAATTCGTTCACAAATTGAGAGCGTTTCCGTTTTCATGCTATTTTCTGTAACCATTGCAAATAAATGTGATGAATAAATAAAAAATGAGTGATTTAATTCTTAAACGTTATAGAATTTGAACGACCAGGATTTAAAAATGCACATCATCATATTGTTTTACTATGCATACACTTATTTTCAAATTTAACTTTATTAAAAAAATAAAAAAAGGTTAAAAAATGTTTTAACAATACTCAAAATACGAGGTACCGTTACATGAGACCTACCGTAAAATGTAGACCAATATTGACCATTTTTGAATATTGAAATTGGTTAAAAGACTTGACCATAATTTCCAACATACTGAAATTTTTATTGTATCGTTTTTTTGGGACTACACTGAAAAGTGGTTCAATATTGATACAGGCATTTAATACCTAATGAGAACCCAAAATATCAGATAACAGTCAATTCGATTCAAAACGTGTTCAAAATAGAGAGATTTTGGAGGTACCGTTACATGGGGGATATGCAAACTTTTGGACAGTTGAATTTTAGACGATCTAGATCGTCTTAGAATTTACACTGATCAAGAATATCAGAAACGATTATTTTGAAAAACATACAACGATGGAGGGTGTAAAAATGGGTAAAAATATGCTGAAGCCAACAATTTTTTTGTCTTTTGCTAATTTATGACTAAAATACACCATTTACAGACTTGTGCTCAACATCTGAATTGAAGAACACCATATTGGCAATATAGTTCTAATGTATGATTTTTCGATATTTCAACCATATTCAACTAAGCCGGATGCTGACATTTTGAAGCCGAAATTTCCCTGTTTTCGGACGAGCTAGTTGAAGCCCTAAACTTTTTATAGGATCGTAGAACTCGTGATTTCACTTCGATTGATGTATATCTCAATCACATTTTTATAAAAAACCCCGCGTGATTTTAGTTTTATTTTACGTGCTGAATTTACTGAGACCAGCCGTGTTCAAATCCGCCCAATAAAACTGCGGTCAAAAGTACTTTGAAAGTAGAAAAATTCCGCGTGTATAATCGCTTTATTTTGTATATACATATACACATTTCTAAGCCATATTCCTGAGTAAATGCATCATAAAATATAGTGACACGTGAATAATTTTATCCAAAATGGATAGAAGCATATGAGATTTAAAAACTTTCAAAGTATTCACCCTTTGTGGGGGTGGAGCTAGAAGGAGTGGGCCGATAAGTCCCATCTGGCAACATTATACAGGCTTAGTTAAAATATTAGGGTGTCAAAGTTCAAATCCGATGGTCTGTTCCCAATTAATTTTCTGTAAAATTTAGACCATTTTGTGGGGTAGCTTGATTTAAGTTTGGAAAAAATTTTACGAAATGAAGAAATTTGAAGGAAATCGGTTACACCCTTCGAGAGTTATCTTGCACATCAGCCAGCCTAACAGACACGCAGACGGACGGGCGGAAATTTGTAAATGAGTCCAATTTGTCTGAAACGGATTTGGTCCAAAGAACCCCCTGCCTCCCCCCATGGCTACGTCGGTGGTACACATTGTTGAAATTAATAGACCCCACCTCATTGTGCGACTAACACAAGCTTCACGTCTTAACCCTGGTGACAACTAATGAAATTGATTTAGAAATATTCAATTTAAATTCATATTTATCTTTGCCAGACCCGCCACCTAAATCTGCTCGTTATTATTCCATTTATCATTGTGTTTGCATGTACTACGTGCACGTTACAGCACAGAGGCAGATTTATTTATTCGCGGATGTTCTGCCGCCTGGTCTGCTCAACAAGTTGGTAGTTGGTTAAGTGTCCCAACACCGAGTTTAAATGATTTGCATAAATCATGTACGGTGGTGGCGGTAAGGGAGTTGTCAACCAGCTATACGGCTATACTTACATAAATACATTCATACATATGTTGTAGTATGTATATAAATTTTGGTAACATTTCGTATAGTGGCATTTTATTTGCTGAATACATGCATGCACTAAGGCAACAGACATTTGCCATGCTACAGAGTGTGGGGTGGCATGGTAAAGCGATGTCCTTGTGTGTGTTTGCTTATGCTGCATACGAAACGTGACGTGATTTAAAGTGATAGAAATGTTTTTTTTTTCATGTTGTTTGCTTGTTCTTATGCAAAATGTTTTATGTGTGGCAAAAAAAGACTTAGAATATGTCAAAAAGAATCTTTACTGGGAAATTTTTAAGTTTGGTGTGTTTTTTGTTTGTTAATATTAAAGACTTAATAAAATTTTACCCCAAAGTAGGGGCTTTTATTTTCACTTGCAAATTTCGGAGAATTATCTGATAAAAGATAGAGTCAATTAACACTCGTAAATATATAGCCAACAGCACTTTCATAAAAAATATTACCCAATTTTCTTAAATCAGTGAGTAATATACCATATTCGAAATGCTTGAAACTGAATTCCAAAATTTAATTGAAATATTAAATTCTGCTTTTGGACAACATCTAAATACGTTGAGTCGAGCACTGAACAAAATGTTCAAATGTTAATGTGTGCGTGTCTAGTGGCAATATGTTTGCTCAACTACGAAAACATACAGCTTTCACCAACGCCACCACCAAACAACACGAAATGTGGTTGCGTGTGTGTGTGTGCCTGTGTCCATTCACTCATTCATATAAAATGCAATAATTTATGTCATTAATTTAATACCTAAACTTAATGTGAAAATTCAATTCCAATTAGGTTCATTTAAAATTAGCACACTGTCGCTCATACTCTCTCTCTCTCGTTGGACCAAGGTGGGCAAAAGAACGAAGTGGAAGGTGGGTTGATTTGATTTCCATGTTTTTCGAACACGTGCAATATTATACAACGACCGACAGGCCGATCGACCGACCGTCCGTTCATTAAATTAAAATAATCATAAAATAATATTACACATATTTATTAATTACAATTTATTATGCATTTAATGAAACTGACCAAAAACAATGTAATTAGTTGAAGTGGAATATCATTTGGCATCAAGTATTTTATTACTTCATTATAACAGGTAGTAGTAATAATAACAATAACAAGAACATATTTATTGGAAAATGTTCATGGACTTATTGAAAACGAGTATGTATGTACAAAGTAGTATGTATCAGTAATTTTGGAATTATGTACACCAGGAAGAAGGTTAAAAAAGAACAAAAAAAATACTACACAACAAGTAAAAACGACTTTAAGTTCGACGAAAAATATCTAAAATTAATGGGGGCTCCAGGAATAAATGTGTTATGATATGAATATACCGAAAAAGACGCGAGAAAAAATTGTTTTAAATTCTCGAAGAGATAGTTTGATGTAACAAACAACGTGAATACAAATCAGTAAGGAAAGTAGAAAAGTCGGACGGGGCCGACTATATGTTACCCATCACCACTTTCGGTATATTCAACAGATGAATCCTAACATTGTAAATCAATTTAAGGCAAATATCAATCGGACATCCGTTGATTATCTGGATAAATATGTGATAAACATGAGAAGTTTGTTGCACCATTTATTTAAAATCGGACGAAAATATATATAAAAGCCATATCGATATATTAATTGATTTGATTGAAACTTGTCACAGGCAATCGGACAAACTTTGGGTCCTTAGTGCACAATTTACATAAAATCGGAAGAAAATATATATATAGGAGCTACATAAAATCAGTAGAAAATATATATATGAGAGCTATATCTGAACTGATTTCAAGAAACATAACACACATCCTTCTAGACGTTATTCAGTACGCTATGCAAATAGAAAGATATATGTGGACTTTGGTGCACCATTTAAATTAAATCGGACAAAACAAAAATATAGATGAGCTATATCCAAATTTGAACCGATTTTCGCGAAACTTAACACACATCATTCTAGACCTAATTTATTACGCTGTGCCAAATCATGCGCAAATCGAAAGATATATAGGGACTTTGGTGTACCATTTACATTAAATCGGACGAAAATATATATTTGAGCTATATCTAAATCTGAACCGATTTCCACGAAACTTAACACACATCATTCTAGACTTTATTCAGTACGCTATGCCAAATTTCGTGCAGATCGAAAGATATATAGGGACTTTGGTGCACCATTTACATTAAATGGGACGAAAATATATATGGGAGCTATATCCAAAACTGAACCGATTTTCAAGAAACTTGACACACATCATTCTAGACCTAATTCATTACGCTATGCCAAATTTCGTGCAAATCGAAAGATATATAGGGACTTTGGTGCACCATTTACCTTAAATCGGACGAAAATATATATGGGAGCTATATCTAAATCTGAAGCGATTTTCGGGAAACTTAACACACATCATTCTAGACCCAAATCATTAGGCTGTGCCAAATTTCGTGTTAATCGAAGGATATATAGGGACTTTGGTGCACCATTTACACCAAATCGGACGAAAGTACATATAAAAGCTATATTTAAATCTGAACCGATTTTTGGAAACTTAACACACATCATTCTAGACCTAATTCATTACGCTATGTCAAATTTCGTGCAAATCAAAAGATGTATAGGAACTTTGGTACACCATTTACATTAAATCGGACAAAAATATATATCTAAAAAACTTGACACACATCATTCTAGACTTAATTCATTACGCTGTGCCAAATTTCGTGCAAATCGAAAGATATATAGGGACTTTGGTGCACCATTTACATTAAATCGGACGAAAATATATATGGGAGCTATATCTAAATCTGGACTTAACACACAAATCGAAAGATATATAGGGACCGTTTACATTAAATCGGACAAATATATATGGGAGCTATATCTAAATCTGAACCGATTTTTCCCAATTTCAATAGGGTTCGTCCTTGGGCCGAATAACTGACCTATGCCAAATTTCATCCAATTCGAATCATAAATGCGACCTGTACTTTGTTCACAATTTAACATGGACAGACAAACAGACGGACAGACATGCATAAATCGACTTAGAATGTGAGTCTATGCATATTCTCAAAAGGAATCATGTGTCTATCTCGTTTCCTTTTTCCTGTTACAAACATATGCACAAAGACATGTACCACAGTGTGGTGAAGGGAAAATCGAAAATAGGGGGCCATTTTAAATAAAACTTGGGTCACTATTCATAGTTTTTGTTAAGAGATTTGACACCCAATGAGAATACAAAATTACTAAATTACAGGTTGAAAACATGTCTAAAATCGTCAAAATATCGAATAAAGGTGAACTGATATATCTTATTTGGAATACAAAAAATCTGATGAATACTTGCAATGTATGCACAAAATGTCAGTAAACTCCATATTAAATATTGCGATGTCTATCGTGGCAGACAGACAGTCGGTAATCCACAGCTAAGTGCACCTAAATTTGCTGAAATCGTATAGAAATATTTAGATAGGAAATGTAATCCAGAAGCAATTCGAAGAATTTTGCGTAAGCATGGTAGATTTGCACTGAAGAAAACTATTCATTCACTCCAAAAACAGGAAAATCTGATTGGAGTTCCTTTAGGAACACGAAAAAAATGGGTTTTTGAATTATGTTATGTTTGGTTATGAAAGCAAATTTCACTTGTTTGGGTCGGATGGGCCAAGAAAGGTACTAAGCACACAATTCCGACCGCACAGTGGAGGTTCTGTCAGAGTTGGAAATCTCGTTTTTATTGAAGACATTATGGATAAGATTTGTTATTTAAACATTGTAAAAGATAATTTGAAATGTAGTGTTCAAACATTGGCATTGGGAACAATATTTAAATTTTATCAAGATAATGACCCCAAACACAAGCCGCAGATCATTCGAAAATTTATGATTTATAATTGTCCACAAGTGATTCAAAAACCACCTCAGTCCGCCGATTTGAATCCAATTTATGGAATATTTTGGTGGAAAATATTTCAAGCCATAACATCTCATGCATAGGAAGTTTGAAAATGTTTTACAAGTAGAATGGGAAATTTTTCAAACGTCTTACACGGAAAACTTGATAAAGTCTATACCGGCAATGATGACAACTGTAAAAGATAACAAGGAACATCATACTAAGTATTAACCATCCAAAAATCCGTTTGTTTAAAAAACTTGGTAACTTTTCACTGTGTTGTTGCAATTGCTTTTGTTTAACAATCATTATTTTTTATATTGAATTCACGTATTTTTTAATTTATAAAACATCTTCTGAGCATCATCGAAAATTGTAGCCTTCGTCCTTGTTCATAATCGGAACCTCATACAAAATTTCCTATCCACCCTTAATACATTTCCGACATCTAGTGTAATAATGGCACTACCAAACATGATAAGAATATGTAGTAAATTGTTATTATTTAAGTATAACTCGTTTTTTCCACATCAATTTATAAGTGACATAGCTTTTGGATATACTATAAACTTCTGGGTCAAAAAGTCACCAAATTTTAAAAAGAAGCGTAGTTATATGCACAGTTTGTATATATATACATATATATGTATATATATATGTATATATATATGTATATATATGTATATATATGTATATATATATATATATATATATATATATATATATATATATATATATACCATAGAATACAAACTTTGTAATTTTTTATACAAAAGCCTTAAAAAATGAAAGAGCAGTGCCAAATTTAATCTTAACCCAGATAACGGCAGAGGTGGGTTCTTCAAAATTTAAATTTAAACTTAATCATTCTATAAATTGCTATTTTGGAAGAAACTTTAATTTTAGCATGAAGCTAGGTGAGTATAGAACTAGTCGCAAGAATAAAATAACATAATTTATATTTTCTGAGATATGGGTTATTTTCTAGTAGTGCTAATGCCATTTCAAATGACGGTAGCACCAAATAAGTTAATGTGATACAAATTCTACCCTCTATGTTTATATGCCCAATACACATGCAAACATCTGCACTTTTTTTCTTCATGCCAACATAAACAATATTCAAACACGCACACACACACTTAATACCAACCAAATTCAAACATCTATGCTAGGGGAAACGGACATGAAGTATTAATTACCACGGCTGCGAATGGCATGTGGCGATTGTATTTTTTTTTATTCCCTGGGATATATTGGTGGTTATTTGATGGCCACAGAAATGTTGGTAAATTGTTGTTCATAATAATGTTTGGTGTTTTTTGTTTTTCGTTGTGGAATTTCAACAGTCCAGCTCTATCCATTAATCATACACATAATAAATTGCGGAATTTGTATTCACATGAGTTATATATATGATGAAATATGCAACTATTTCCGATGAAAAACCAATGAGCGGAGCAGTGTAGTCGGACGAGGCCGACCATATGATACCCTACACAACTTCCACGAAAATCTAACTTTGCGTTATTTGCACCCTCTTGACACCCGACTAAAGGTCAACAAATATTACTAATATTCAGTAGACGAGTGCTGTACTTGTCCAGATTCTCTTTACCGTAGGTTATGTTGTGATGTTGGTCCAAAGACATAGAAACCGTAAAGACTCGACAAAATGCATTTTGACAAAATAGTTTATAAAAAAATATCCAGGGGGAATCAGGTATAACAGAGGCATGTTAACAATAAAAACGCCAATACGCGATGATGTGTTTATAAAATGTAAATAAAATCAGAGATCTGCTCTCAAAATATATATTCTTTAATAAGCTTAAGATATAGCATTAAAAACGTTTCATATTGTTCTCTCTGTTGTTATGATATTGTAACAACAGAGGAAAAACCATCTGTTGAAAATTGTTTACGTATCAATTGTCCTATCTTTATACTTTTATGTCTTTGGTTGGGCTTTCAATTGTTCAAAAAAAAAATTAAGTTCACTTCATCCCAAAATTATAATCTGAACAACACCGAAAATTATAGGCGTTGTCCTTGACCATGGAAATTGACCTTGGCCATGGAAATTTTCCATGATAATCCAGTATCATGGAAAATTTCCAAGCGATCAGCGCTATATTTCCGACCTCTAGTGTGGTAATGGGTTACTAAATAATGTCTGAATACTAAGCACCTGTAAATATTTAAGTGTAACTCCCACATCTGAGGACATACGACCATATAATTGGTATCAATTTAAAGGTGAACCACTCCTCTTGAACATACTATCAACATCTCGGCTCTAGGTCCTTCAGGAGTAAATATATACGCCATAGAATACAAATTTAGCCATTTTACACACAAAAGTCGGAGTCCATTTGACCCGCTATATATTGACCGATATTTATCAAAACAAGCATGCTTATTCTTAGGCCCGATTCCCTTCTCCATACAAAAATTCGAGGTGTTTGGGCCATAATTGCGGCCTCTGGAACCGGAACCGGCAATAATAAAGTTTTAGGTCCATTTCATCCCCTAAATATTAACCGATCTTTTTTATAACAATAGAGGTCTTCATTGGCCAGAATCCATTCTACATGCAAAATTTCGTGAAGATTGGGCCATAATTGTGGCCTGTATCGTGTTTACAAATTATAATGGACGGACGGACACACATGTCTAGATCGACTCAGCTAGTCGAGATATGACATGATCGGTATACTTAAAGGTGGGTCTAGGACCAATATTTCGCGGCGTTACAAACTTTTGGGACTGAACAAAGCTATAATACCCTGACAACATAGTTGTGTAGGGTATAAAAAACATAGAGAAAATAATTAATATTCCATTGCCGAATGATAATATTTCGATAATATATTTTTTTAGTTCGACCAGTGTTATCTGGTAGATTGATGTTATATATACATCAATCTACCAGTAAGCGAATGATTTTGTAGGGGAGGGCCCGGTAGTACAAAATGAAAATATTCGCGGTTGCAAACATAAATTTACTGTGAAAAAAATTCATTTCGGTACGTACGTCCCTGTATACCATTGTAATGCTAATGCTAAGCGATTTTGTCGTCATTCTCACCATGCGTTCTGAGGATGTTTCAATCGGAGTTGAAAAAGTACTTCGGCACTTGGTTTGAGATTATGTAAAAAATTTAGAGAACTATACAGAAGTCCTCACACATTATGCCTAAAGTCTATTATATGTTGCTCTTAGTATTGATTTTAACGAAGTATTATACCCGTAACTATCAGAAATACGTCCGTAATAAAAACAACATACTTTGTCCTATTTCTTACATATGAATTCTGTTTTTTATTTTATTTTTTTTCAAAATATTACCATAGGAGTTCATTTCAATGTATTGTGCTGCGGTTAGAAAACTTAAACCCGTAGATTACGTTTTTTTAATTAATTATTTCCTTGTAATGGACATGCTATATATTTTTGACCTACTTTTTGAATGATATCGAAATGCTTACACACAAACTGAAGTGGCTAATTAAATTTCTATGCTTCATGAAATGCTATGGACCAAGATTAGTTTATGAATGACTACTATATACGAAGTAATCTGCTTCTTCTTCAAAAAGAAAATGCCACTTTGAATTCTATTATGATTTGTTGGCAATTAAACACAATTGGGGCATATTGCATTTGTAGATAATAGCATTTGGCAGTAATACGATTTAATCTCCTATTTGTGCAAGGTCAAGTTAATTTTGAATAACCACTTTTTTCAAATAACCACATATCAATCGTGAATTACAAATGAAATGTATTCAATGACTAATTTGAAATCACCATCATCAAATGGACTTTGATTGCCATATTGGTTTTTGATATAGGGGTAAAATTGTGAATTGGAAAAATATAAACAACCTCAAGCTTATTTATCAAATGTATGAATGGATTGAAAAAATGAACATTTTACAAATCATTGTTTTTTGCCTGTGGTCTGATGGAAATTTATAAAAAAAAAATATTTTATAAAAACTCAATTACGAATAATGTTTGTTATTTTTCAATGAAAATATTAACAAAGAGATTGTATAAAAAAAATTATGTGTTTATACCCTACACAACAGTGATGTAAGGTTATTATAGCTTTGTGTAGCCCTAAAATTTGTAACGCTGTCATATGTTAGACTTAGACCCACCTATATTCTCGTGATACTTCAGTCTGTCCATTATAATTTGTAAACACGGTACAGGCCACAGTTATGGACCAATATTCACGATGTTTTGCATATAGGACGTTTTGAATGTAGGACGTTTTGCATGGACTAAAAACTTTAGTTTTTTATGTTTTTCTGGACGCTCTAGAGTCCAAAATTATGAACCGAATATTACAAAATTTTACATAGGATTATCAGTGTCATAATAATCGATCAATATTTAGCTTGTCAAATGGACTCCGACTTTTGTGTGCAAAATTTGTATTCTATGGTGTATATATTTACTCATGAAGGACATATACCCGATAAGTTGATAGTATACGCAAGAGGAGTGGTTGACCTTTAAATTGATACCAATTATATTGGTGTATGCCCTTGGATTTATAGGTGTCTATGTATTCCGATATTATTTATGAGCCCATTACCACACTAGAGAGCGGAAATGTAGCACTGATGGTTGGGAAATTTTGCTTTAGGTTCCAGTTAAGATCAAGGACGACGCGGAAAACTTTTTTGTCTGTTGGTCAAACTTATACGAACGGTTAAATAAACAAAAAATTACTGTTAAACCTGTGAGCGGAGCAGTATAGTAGGACGGGGTCGACCATATGATACCCTACACAACTTCGACGAAAATATAACTTTCTATGGTTCTATATTCAGAGCTTGGGCAATATTTCGAGAATTTTGCACCCTCTAAACAAGATTCTCTTTACCATGAGTTAAGTTGTGATGTTCAGCCTTCAATTGTAGCCTGTAGATCGACTTGGAAAAAACACAAAAAATAAGCTTTCAATCCTCTTCATTCCAATATTATTATCTGATCATCACCGAAAATTATAGGCATTGTCCTTTACTATAACTAGAACCTCATGGAACATTTCAAAGCGATCAGCGCTATATTTCCGCCCTCTAGTGGGGTAATGGGTTACTAAATAATATCTGAATATGTAAGCACCCGTAAATATTTAAGTGTAACTCCCGCATCCGAGTACATACGACAATATAATTGGCATACATTTAAAGGTCAACAATTCCTTCAGGATATACTATCAACTTCTCTGCCCTATGTTCTTCAGGGGTAAATATATACGCTATAGAATACAAATTTTGTCAATCCCCTTCTCCATATAAAAATTCGAGATGTTTGGGCCATAATTGCGGCCTCTGGAGCGACCAGAAAATCAGACAAAAATAAAGTTTTTGGTCCATTTCATCTCTTAAATATTAACCGATCTTTACCAAAAACAATAGGGGTCTTCATTGGGCCGAACCCAACGAACTTTGGCCTGTATTGTGTTTACAAATTATAATGGACAGACGGACGGACACACATGTCTAGATCGACTCAGCTAGTCGAGATATAGTTGTGTAGGGTATAAAAATTATATTAATCTTATGGAGTATATTTTTACCCCGGATAAACATGATTCGAAGAAGATGTTGCAGAGGAGATGTTGATCACTAATCGTTCAAGAGAGTGAAAATATCGCCAAACATTTCTCAGGCTCTGAATAAAGATCCGCAAAACATAGTGCTCCGTGACAAATTCCAATTGGACATTAAATACGTTGGTGAATATATGAAAGGGCCGTAAGAAAAATTCTCCATAGATCAAAGTTCGGAGAAATCATCACCTTTTTGCTGGTGACTAAGCTTAGATAAAGTCTAAAGGAGGGACCCATTGGTCCGCTCCTTCTGGTACCACCCCCACAAACGGCCAACATGTTCAATATTTACAAATCCAATATTAGGCGAATGAAATGCCCGATTTGAATTAAACTTTTCACAACCTGTTATCATTACCAAGCCTGGAATAAAATTAAATTTAATTTGAATCGTATCATAAAAGTAAACCAAGCCAAGGATACACGGCAAATGAGCCCTTATGTTAGAGCTAGAATTTCGTCATTGAGCGAACGTCAACCACTATTTACACAGTGCTATATGATGATGCTTCAATGCATACATTTTCATACGAAATTTTTCACGAGTTAATTCCAACTTTTCAAGAAGTGTATTTTTGAACTTTATGGAAAATTATTTACAAATTTCGAGTTAGATTTTCATTTGAAACAAGCATTTGTGATGACCTTCATATACCTTAATGAACACAACATTGAATATTCGCATTCGCTCCTAATTAGCAATATAAAATATTTTATGTGTAATCAAAATAACACTATTTACGCTCAAATGTAGTTGCCTCACTTCAGACGAGCTGTTCTAGCTATGTCACTCAAGTGTTGGAATAGTTAATAATCAACATTTATGATTTCTCCTAACAGAAATACACCGCCAACAAACTCGACAACACTACGCTACTTTGAAAGTTAAACATGTCAGAAGGTAAGCACATGATGGCTCTTCGAGAACACCTTCCTTCCACACTCACGTCGAGAAATCTAGCTTGGCGTTAAATTTTATATAAACTTAATTAAGAGTTAAGCTTTGCATGCACATTCAATTCTATGTGTGTGTGAATGTATTATACGATTTTTAACAGCCGAATGCACGGAGACAAGTATTCATTCGGTACGAATGTAAGCCAAAAGCATAAAAACAACAACCTGTGGATAAGAACGACAATGAAGAGTTGTTTCTTCACAAGGATAATTGTGGCGTGACACGCGTTTGGTGTTGGGTTTTTGTCGGTTAGTTAGTTTTTTTTTTCTTAGCAATTCTCCATTTTGTGTGATATTTGACATTTTAATTATGGTATTCGGTAGCAGTACATGAGTATCGTAATTACATTGAAAACAAACAAATGGCTGATTAGGTGGAATTTTATGTACATGTTAACAAAAGCTGGAGGTTATTTTAAATATTGTTATTTCCTAGGCAAAATTTCTACATCTGAATATTATTAATGTGTTTTTGGGAATATTTGTAGAGGATAATCATACCATCCTTCTCGAATATTAAAAAAAAACATGTCTCTAAAAAATTTTAGGTAATTTTGTAAAGAATTTTAAACCTCTTAGCTTCAATTTTTATACCCTCATGCTTATGGCTAATGATGGGATATAACCTTTGATACGGTAAAAAAACGAAATATTGGTTTTACACCCCATGTTTCTTTAGACCAAATCCGTTTCCAACAATTTGGAGCCGACTGACACTTTTTACTAGTTAATGATTTTAAAAGACTATTTCCTCTGGGACAAACTGAGATACAATAGAGCATTTTTTCGAGAATTTGTTTAAGCACAAACTCATTTATAAGCGAGTATTTTTAAGGACTTATTCTTAAAGAACTATCAGATTTCAAAGCATGCATTTTTATGACTATTACGCCATTTTTCAGGTAATTGCATACTTCTTCGAATTTTTAATGAATAGTTATTTATAGACGCTAAGACATAAGTGTGGATTTTAAAATAAAATTTCTTCAAGAACAATCAGGCATTAAATAGTTTATTTTTCCCGGCTGTGTTTCAGGACTAGCAGTTATTATTTTTATACCCTACACAACTATGTTGTCAGGGTATTATAGATTTTTGCAGCCCCAAACGTTTGTAACGCCGCGAAATACTGGTCCTAGACCCACCACCGATCGTCATATCTCGACTAGCTGAGCCGATCTAGACATGTGTGTCCGTCCGTCCATCTGTCCATTTTAATTTGTTAACACGATACCGGCCACAGTTATGGACCAATCTTCACGAAATTTTGCATGTAGGATAGATTCTGGCCAAGACCCCTATTGTTTTTGATAAAGATCGGTTAATATTTAGGGGATGCAATGGTCGCTGCAGAGGGCGCAATTATGGTCCGAATTTTCACATGGAGAAGGGGGTCGGGCCAAAGAATAAGCATGCCTGTTTTTATAAAGGTCGGTCAATATTTAGCGGGTCAAATGGACCCTGATTTTTGTGTAAAAATTACCAAATTTGTATTCTATGGCGTGTATATTTACACCTGAAGGACATAGACCCGAGAAGTTGATAGCATATCCAAGAGGAGTGGTTCACCTTTAAATTGATACCAATCATATTGTCGTCGGATGCGGGTGTTACACTTAAATATTTACAGGTGCTTACGTATTCATATATTGTTTAGTAACCTATTACCACACTTTAGGGCGGATCGCTTTGAAATGTTCCATGAGGTTCCAGTTATGGTCAAGGAAAACAACTAAAATGTTAGGTGATAATCAGATAATAATTTTTCGGATGAAGTGGACCGAAAACTTAGTTATTTGTACTTTTCGAGTCGAAAGCCGAACATCACAACACAACCTACGGTAAAGGGAATCTGGACTAGTAATTAGAAGGGCTGTACTGATTATTAGTAACATTTTCTGACCTCTAGCCAGCCAAAGGTGTGCAAATATCGAGAAATTGGCTGAAATTTGGTACATTGGGTTCTTATTTGGCACTAAATGTATCCACAAAAAAGATTATAAATATAGGTTCAGTTTTTCTGGTAAACCCACCCCCATACAACGGTACCTCCTGATTTTCAATATTTTGGGAGTTTTGATCGTATTTTTCCACCGAATTGGCTCTAATTTAGTATTTTGAGTTCTTAATTGGCACCAAATCTCTCCACAAAAAATTATGAATATAGAACCATTATTTAGAATAGCCCCCCTATAAGGGTACCCCAATTTTCGGTATTTTGGAGTTCTTGAGCGCGTTTTTCTACCGAATGCGTTGCAATTAGCTACCCTTTTTGCTTTTTGAAAACTATAAAAACTATTTGATTTAATTGCGGAGATTTTGAATAATTTTATCTTCAAGGATTATCCGAATCGTTAACGAGGATTTTTAAGACCGTCTCCTTAAAAATTATCAGAAATAAAAGCATTAATTTTTCACAACTATTTTTTTTAGGCCAATTAGACTTACGAGTTAGCAATTTTAAGGCTATTTCCTCAGTGACTTTAATTTCTGAAATAAATTCAGTTATGTACATAATTATTTGGGCTTTATTTGCTCTTAAACCTATTTTACTTTCAACACAATTTCTATTAAAATCTATTAAATTAACCAATGGTTAATTTAATAGACTGGCCTCTTTGGCATCGGACACTATCTGTCAATATTTGATAGGATATATAAGTCATACAATTGAATTTCGAAATTAATTGCTGTCAGCTTTTTGTGCAAAAACAAACACGGTTATACAATTAATTGTTGATTACTTTTATGAAAATCCACACAAAAGTAATCACTCAATAACAAATGTGTATGTATGTCATATACATGCGAACACATAGACAGTCACACATACAATTAGTTGCAGAAATTTCCGAGGTGTATGACCACTTGGCTACCATAGCTTGGGTAAATGTTCTACTTATTTCTAATTAATGCTTCAAATGAATTATGGAAGGACTTTTATAATAAAAAAACAAAAGGTCCTCCTCTATAGAAGAGCAAAACATTTACTTACTTTAAGAGAAGATCTTTTTCTATTGCAAACCTGACGTGTTCTTTTGTAGAAGAATATAATGTTATCTTCAATAGAAATTTTTAAGATTTCATTTATAGAAGACCCGTCCCAGCCCCAGCTAGTGTTCTTCTACAGACTACCAAAAAGTCCTCATCTTTAGAGAAACGTAAGGTCTTCTTCCATAAATCATTCTGCTTCAGAATCTCAAATTCACAAAATATTCTTTATCCGAAGGCTAGAAAATATTTTTTATTATTTATTTATTTTTTTTTTTTTTTTTTGAATTATAAGAAAAATTTGTATTTATTGGGCTAGAAGGCATGTTTCTATAAAGTACGAGAAATTCTTTTTTTGGAAGACATATTGGATAACACTAAAGATTGGATAACACTAATTTACCTTGTGTTAGTGCAGGTCAGATATGATTGATTCTAAAAAATGTTGAAATCATACCCTACACAACTATGTTGTCAGGGTATTATAGCTTTGTGCAGTCTCAAAAGTTAGTAACGCCGCGAAATATTGGTCCTAGACCCACCTTTAAGCAGTCATATCTCGACTAGCTGAGTCGATCTAGACATGTGTGTCCGTCCGTCCGTCTGTCCATTATAATTTGTAAACACGATACAGTCCACAGGTATGGACCAATCTTTACGAAATTTTGCATGTAGAATGGGTTGTGGCCAATGAAGACCCCTATTGTTTTTGGAAAAGATCGGTTAATATTTAGGGGATGAAATGGACCAAAAACTTTATTTTCGTCGGTTTTTCTGGTCGCCCAAACACCGTGAATTTTTGCATGGAGAAGGGGATCGGGCCAAAGGATAAGCATGCCTGTTTTGATAAAGATCGGTCAATATTTAGCGGGTCAAATGGACCCTGACTTTTGTGTGAAAAATTACAAAATTTGTATTCTATAGCGTATAGGATATAGACCCGGGAAGTTGATAGTATACTTAAGAGGAGTGGTTGACCTTTAAATTGATACCAATTTTATTGACGTATGTACTCGGATGTGGGAGTTACACTTAAATGTTTACAGGTGCTTACGTACTCAGATATTATTAGTAACCCATTACCACACTAGAGGGCGGAAATATTGCGCTCATCGCTTTGAAATTTTTCACTAGTATCCAGGTATGGTCAAGGACAATGCCTATAATTTTTGGTGATGATCAGATAATAATCTTGGGATGAAGTGGACCGAAAAGGTATTTTTTTCGAGTCGATCTACAGTCCACAATTGAAAGCCGAGCATCACAAAACAACCCACGTTGAAGGGAATCTGGACAAGTAATTACAAGGACTGTACTGAATAGTAGTAATATTTGTTGACCTCTAGTGGGTCAACATCGCGAAATATTGTCCATGCTCAGAATGTGGTGCCACAGAAAGTTAGATGTTCATGGAAGTTGTGTGGGGTATCATATGGTCGGCCCCGTCCGACTATACTGCTCCGCTCACTGGTTGAAGATAGAGTTTTGGAATTTAACACATGTATAGCTATATTCCGTTATTTGATGTTTCTGTGCACGATTTCCAAACTAATCAGCTTCAATTTATAATTTCGAGTTCACACTGGGAAGATTATTTTTTTCCAAAAAAATAACCGATTTTTAGGATAGCGGCCATATTTAACGCCATTCATTAATATCGATCCACGTTTTGATATAGCAACCGTATCACGAAATCCACAATTTCCGATATTTTGAGGATCGATATTTTGAGGGACTCTGTTGATAAATCTTTCTTACTAAAAAGTACCAATATCGAGTTATGCTCAGATATAGACCCCATATAAATATACCCCAATTTTCAATGTCCACCTGATGGTGAAGGGTATAAAGCGTTTGGCCCGTCTGACGATGTTTTTACTTGCTTAAATTATAGACACTCAACCAAACATGACTTACATGTCGATTCTCGACAGACTGGTATTTGCCAATTCAGGGCCAGGTCATGGTAATTTCATTGATATTATGTCCTTGTACTCAGATTTGCTTAAAAAAAACACTACAACACCAACAACAAACTCAATGTGAATGTCAAAGGTCGTAGAGAACTTTCACACGAACATTGCGATAAACTATTATGAAAAATGTGCAGCGTCGAAATGTTGTAACAGAATAATGAGATAATTTTTAATTACTATTATCATTTATAGTAAACATGTCGTAGAGGGAAGTGTCTAATTGATTAAAATAACTGAAGCAGAACATATATAGATACTGCAGTGTTCATTATATTTGAAACATATATGTTAATGGTTGGTTAATCAGGAGACCAGGATACCATAGTAAAATGTAGACGAATACAAGAAACATACACAAATATATAGAAATCAATATGGTTAAACAGTTTCCATAATTAAGCTAAGCTATTTCAAAACTTTGCTTCTAATTCCCATCCTGAAGGTATAGCACTGAAATATCAATGTATGACATATTGTTCTAACCTAACTTATCTCACATTTGTTTAACCATAGAAATATCATATTTTCCATTAATATATATACCCAACAGCCAGACATACACACACATGCACACATATGCAAATTCGAATATTTTTACATTAGACAATGTTAATGCCATGGCAAATATGCTAACGGCATCCATCTATAAATAATCATAAATAAATTGAAATCTACATCAATAAAATTGGAATTTATGAAAACATTAGCAAACTGCTGGTGCGGATAGGCATATGGGTTCAATAATTTACATATTTTCTATGTACACATTTACATGCTGATATGTATGTACATATATGCATATGTACACATATGTAAGAGAATATTCATGAATGAAAAAAACACAATTTTGAGGTCATATAAATTATTTACGCAGAAAAAAAAAACAAATGAAAAGAAAGTGGAAGGAAAATATTGAAACCTACAAAACCCAATTGTGGTTGCCTTAGTTTAATAATGGAAATGAAGATAATACGTGGAATGGGTAACAGATTCTAGGTTTTAGAGTTTTCTGTATTTGCTCTAATTAATGTTTAGTAATGTATATAAACAGCAATGTCTTCATCAAATCAGGTGGTAGCCTTAGTTTAATTTAGGGTTTTAAGTATTTGCTCTCAATAATGATTATTTAATATATTAAATATATAAACAGCAACGTCTACATCAAATCATATATGTTGTGGTATATGTTGTCGATTTTGTAAATTTTCAAAATGTTTGCGAGGTACCAGAAGCAGTCACGTAACAGATGCCATTTTCAATTTTATTTTAAATTCTTTAAAAATACTACGTAGTACTATTAAAGGATCAATTTGGTTACTCCATTCGATTCAATTGAAAGTAAAAATTGTTCTAAACGTTAAATCTTAGAGGTGATTGGGGTATAGGAATCCGGGGTAGTGAACTGATAATTTCTACCTTCAGATATTACGTGGAGGTGGCACATATAGTTGGGGAGAGGGGCGCATTTTGAACACTTTTTTCTTTCAAGCCTCATAAAATTTGTTATTTTTTAATTTTTTGTTTCTTATAAATTTTAGCTAATAGGTACGCATATAACCTTTACAAAGAATATACATATGACATACTTTAAGCTTGATATAAATATTTTATTACAGTTTTAATGGACGAAGTCAAAGTGTTCAAAGCTGGCCCCCTGGGGACTTTGCATTTTTGATTGTCATGGTATTTCAAAGATTGCTATATACAACCAGTAAGGAAAGTAGTAAAATCGGACGGGGCCGACTATATAATACCCTTCACCACTTTGGGTATATTCAACAGATGAATCCTAGCAGACAACGCATTTTTAAAGGACTAGCAAAATAAAAGTGGATCCATAAACATGTCATTCTGCAACCGATACTAAATTTTTCATTTGGACAGAAATAGAAGCTATTTCTAAATCTGAACTGATTTTCAGGAAACTTACACATCACACACCATTCAAGACCCAAACCATTAGGCTGTGACAAATTTCGTGCAAATCGAAAGATAAATAGCGACTTTGGTGCACCATTTATATTAAATCGGACGAAAATATATATGGGAGCTATATCTAAATCTGAACCGATTTTCTCGAAACTTGACGCAGATCATTCTGGACTTAATACAGTACTCAATGCCAAATTCCGTGCAAATCGACAGATATATAGGGTCTTTGGTGCACCATTTACCTTAAATAGGACGAAAATATATATGGGAGCTATATCTAAATCTGAACCGATTTTTCCCAATTTCAATAGGGTTCGTCCTTGGGCCAAATAAGTAACCTACGCCAATTTTCATCCAAATCGGATCATAAATGCTACCTGTACTTTGTTAACAAAAATACATGGGCGGACGGACAGACGGACATGCGTAAATCGACTCAGAAAGTGATTCTATGCATATTCTCAAAAGGAACCATGTTTCTATCTCGTTTCCTTTTGCCTGTTACAAACGTATGCACAAAGACATAATACCCTGCACCACAGTGTGGTGAAGGGTATAAAAGTGTGATTGTGGGTTGAATGAAATTTGACTTAATGTTTTCAACATTTTGAGGCTTTGAGTTAATTTTTTTAAAATTTTACGATACGCAAAATTTGATTTAATTCAGGTTCTCATTTACATTTATATTGAATTTGTAAATTTTTAAAATTTTTACCCTATGTGATGCAGATTGTCGGATAATCTGTTCATAATTTTGTTCTTCAAAATCTTAAGAATTTTGTAGGAGAGGCGCAGATTGTCTCCATCTTCGAATTTTATTTAAGTATGGGACAACTATTTCCACGTGAAAAATTAGGATATAATAGGTTACTCTCTTCTTCAATGATCGTGCTAAACAAAGGTGAATTGAGGGCTGAGGGTATAAAAAGTAATTTCAACCTTCCAAGAATAAACCTTTTAGTCTTCTTTGAAAAACCTTCCATTTATGCCTCCTCTATGAAAACCTTCCAGTCTTCTTTAAGAAGGTCTTTCGGTTCTATATTGGTCTCTGATCCTAGGATATTTGGTATTGAAGATGTTTAAAATTAGTTTATTATTTAGGGTAGCTCACAACAGAATTGTGTGTAACTAAGCAGAAAGTGTCCATGACAAATATTATTAATATTAGCACATATTTCGGGGAACCGTATGACGGGAGCAATAAACATTCCATATTTTGAAGATCTTAGGCACGGTTTTCAACAGAAAAATCTGCTCTGAAAAGGAATGTTCTGGTGTGATGCCAAATGTCCGAACCTTGACACGGTTGAATTTAATTCGTAGATGCAATTTCACAACAATAGTCGACATAAATACAACTTATCAAGTAAAGACATTTGTAAACCACATTGCCCAATATTCCTGATGAGCCGCTTAACCAACGGCGAAACGCGTCGCATAGTGGTGGGAATGTAGTATCTCTCTGGCTTTCCTTTTCATTGCAACTCCGTTCATGTAGCTCATCTCGAAAGAGAAATAAATAAAAAACATTTACATGAATGATCCTTCGGCCTAAAAAGGCATAAAAACAAAACACAGAATTTCTTTTAGTTTAATATAGGGGATACTTATTGAACAAGTATGCAGGTAATTCCTTAATATTCGGTGTTTGGCAGTAATTTTATATTTTAGGTGATCATTGTGCAGTAAATGCTCCTAAAAAATTGGGCATGTTTCCAAAAAGTCTCCATATAATGGCACTCCACATTTTTGGGGATATGGGCACGGTTTGGTAGCATGAATCCAACTTAAAATAGTCAATATTTGTCCACTTTCCTGTATTTTGGGGGTTTGGTCACGTTGAAACACGTGACCAAATTTTCTGTAATTTTATATTTTATATGATCAGTGCGTACAACATCTCCTTACAAAAAATTATAAATATTGGTCCAAGTTTTCAGGTATCCCCCATAATTTCTCATGTGGTGTCAAATCTTCTACCAAAAATTAATATATCTCCATTCCGATTGTAGTAGCTAAAATATGTCATTCCGGGATATTGGGGGTGAGACACATTTTTGCGAAAAAGAATCTATTTATGTCCAAGCTTTGATATAGCAATACATACAGGTCTCGCCCATTTTCGGTATTATAAAGACATTGACCCAATTTTTTCATAGAGTTGGCCTGTGGATAAAAGCATCATCCCAGAAATTATGCACAGTAGGTAAACGTTTTAAAAAGACGCCATAATTATTTCCCATTCAATTTTCGGTATGGTTAAGTTCTTACCCCCGTTTTTCAACCTGAGCGTTATCCGTAGTTGACATGTTAAATACTAATAGGTAACATCGGACGGAGGTTTTGGTATAACCTTCAAATTAGATATTATGCTATTTTTTTCTAATATTGCTGGTTTTTTGTTAGTTGCTTAATGATAGATTTTTTAAAAGAAAATATCTCTTTTCTCTGTGATACACGTTTTGAAAAACGATAAGGCATATAACCACCTGATTTTATATTATTTAAAGGACCTGTGGCTTTCAAGTAGTGGATTTTTAAAAAAAATTATTTAAAGGACCTTTGGCTTCCAAGGTGTGAATTTTTTAAAAAAATTACGTAAAGGCCTGTAGTCTCCAAGGCGTGGATTTTTAAAGAAAATTATTTAAAGGACCTTTGGTCTTCAACATTTCAGGTACTTTAAGGAACAACATGTTCCTACTATTATTATTTTCAAACACATTAATCCAGGCATGTATCTTAGGATCCATATACCCTGAATGACCACGATTTCGATTCAGAATGTCTTTTGATTTTCCATCCTTGCATTAGTCCCAAAATGTACGTGCATTCTATGGAAAACGTGTACATACAATGGTCGTGTGTACATTGAATGATATACCTCCAAATTATTGTTTGCATTGTCCCAAAAATTTTTCAATACAATGTCAATCCAATTAAAAAAATAAATATTTTGAAATTTTTCAATATTTGACAAATGAAGGCTTAAAGGAATGTTACGCTACCAATTTTCGCCCAAAATACCTCAAAATAACAACCACGACGTGGTGCTATCAAAATAGCTCGATACTAAATTCGTGGAAATGCAAATAGGCTGCATAATATTCAAAACGTTGCCTCAAAGATGACAATGCCATATTCTATTATGTAAAGAAGATAGAAGTCAATATACACATTTAATGTATGGAAGTCCAAATTTTCGTTATGGTTAAAAGTCCTCTTTAGAATAGGATAACCCAACTTCAATATAATAGACAACTATGTCTTCAATGGAGTAGAGATCATCGATTCAATATAATAAATACCATGTCATCACATCTTTTATGACCACTTTGGTTGAACCACTCTGTTGGAAAATACGCATAAGACCAAAAACAACCTAAAATAATGTGGAACCATCATAAGGAGCCTATGTAAAACACCAACCAATGTGGACATTTTTCTGCAAAGACGTTTTTTTATTCCCTAGCAACATATAGAACTTACAATTCCACTTCGATGGGAAAAAGCGTCTAGGACCTTCCAACCACCTAAAGTGGGTTCCCTAGCAACATATAGAACTTACAATTCCACTTCGATGGGAAAAAACGTCTAGGACCTTCCAACCACCTAAAGTGGGTTAAATTCCTATATTTACAACATTCTGCAAATATGTTTCTCATAACGACCTCTTTTGAAAAATGTTCGCTAATGCGTTTTTTAACCACAAACGACTTAGGCAGGAAAATGAGCCAATGTCGAAAATTATGCAGGACATTTACGGGTGGCTACATTGAAAATGAGATGTTCATGCGAATTAATGATATACCTTCTAACAACCCGGAATGACAATTTACCTTCACTCTGGTTGGAATATGCGTCTAAAACCCTTAAATATTCCGAAGATGAGGCTGGATGTTTATGATAAATGTCTGCCACAAAGTTCTTGGTCAATAATCCAGTAAACAGTAACAACTTCGTTTAGAAAATGCGCCCAGGGCCATAAAATACATAAGGAAAGGTCCCATGACACCTTTCCTTATGTATTTTATGGCTATGGCTATGTCAAAAAAATATATATCGAGAACTTTCCACTAATAACATATAATGCCAATTACAGTCACTTATATTGGAATATGCGTTTGGTATCTTAAAAGTGGCAGATATTTTATTAAATTGCTGAATTCCATTTTCGGATGTGTGTTAAAATCACGATAGAGATTGCAATATTTAAAATAGAGCTCCTAGAATGTTGGGTATTACAAATGGCATATATCGGTCAATGTTCTGGTGTAGCAGCCACCAATATTCGATATTTTGAGGATTTTGAAAACGTCTTCTCAATCGAATTGGCTGTAATTTGGTATTTTGTGTCTCAGTATCGAAACTCACTATTCGGTACTTAGAGAATGTAATGCATCTCATTATCGTTCGAGATCCTATCATAACTTGAATTTGTACCTATGGGTCCTCATTAACTTTAGATATTTTGAATGCCAATATTATGGCGAAGTGACACATGGTTCCTTTAGAGAATATGCATAGAATCACTTTCTAAGTCGATTTATGCATGTCCGTCTGTCTGTCGATGTAAAATTGTAAACAAAGTACAGGTTGTATCTATGATCCGAATTGGATGAAATTTGGCATAGGTCACTTATTTGGTTCAAGGACGAACCCTATTGAAATTGGGAAAAATCGGTTCAGATTTAGATATAGCTTCCATATATATTTTCGTCCGATTTAACGTAAATGGTGCATCTTTATATATCTTTTATATCTATATATTTTTCGATTTGCACGAAATTTGGCATAGTGTACTGAAATCTATGATTTGGGTCTAGAATGATGTATGTTAAGTTTCCAGAAAATCGGTTTAGATTTAGATATAGCTCCCATATACATTTTCGTCCGATTTAATGTAAATGGTGCACCAAAGTCCCTATATATCTTTTGATTTGCACGAAATTTGGCACAGCCTAATGATTTCGGTCTAGAATGATGTGTGTTAAGTTTCCAGAAAATCGGTTCAGATTTAGATATAGCTCCTATATATATTTTCGTCCGATTTAATGTAAATGGTTTACCAAAGGCCCTATATATCTTTCGATTTGCACGAAATTTGGCATAGTGTACTGAATTAGGTCTAGAATGATGTGTGTTAAGTTTCCCGAAAATCGGTTCAGATTTAGATATAGCTCCCATATATATTTTCGTCCGATTTAATGTAAATGGTGCACCAAAGTCCCTATATATCTTTCGATTTGCACGAAATTTGTCACTGCCTAATGACTTGGGCCTGGAATGATGTGTCTTAAGTTTCCTGAAAATCGGTTTAGATTTAGATATAGCTCCTATATATATTTTCGTCCGATTTAATGTAAATGGTGCACCAAAGTCCCTATATATCTTTGTATTTGCACGAAATTTGGCACAGCCAAATTTTGTCCGATTGCCACACAATTTTGTACAATAAACTGTATTAAATATAACCTAGTGGAAAGTTTTGTTGTAATCGGTTCAAATTTGGATAGAGCTACCATATATATTTTCTCCCGATTTTAAGTAAATGGTGCACTAAACATAAACATGAGGAGGTTTATCAGATATTTATCCAAATAATCAACGGGTGTCCGATTGATATTTGCTTTAAATTGATTTACATAATTTTTCCCACTGTAAGAAGCAAGTGTATATCTGACAAAATGAAAAAATTAGTATAGGTTGCAGAATGACATGTTTGTGTATCCAATTTCCTTTTACTGGTCCGTCAAAAATGTGACGTCTGTTAGGATCCATCTGTTGAATATACCCAAAGTGGTGAAGGGTATCATATAGTGGGCCATGTCCGACTTTACTGCTTTCCTTACTGGTTACAACTTTTATCGATGCGGAATTTGTATACAAGGAGAGTTAAATAGTAAGAAGACCATTAACTAACCTTGAACACATCAATATAAATCCAGACTTACATAAGTACAAGGCACCAAAAAGTTAATTAAAAAAAAATAATAATAATAAATAAATTGGTGTTATCTTTTATGAGGGCACAACGAAACAAATCACTGGCGCCCAACGTGGGACCTGCTTAATCTTCGAAATACCGAATATAAAGCAGTATCTTTATTTGGGGTTAATACAATCATACCAGGAGTATTATCATTGTATGTGCAAAATAATTTGCTTAAATATTGAGAGCTTTTTTGTGATATCCACAAACGACGGCTTTTCCATCTCGCTGTCTGTTTGTATGTCTATTCGTCTTTTTAAAAATACATCTCTACTGTATCATGCTTGTTGCCACATTTCTGTAATGTCATTTAATGTCAGAACTTTTAACTACCGTTCGCCAGGTTTAGTATCCTCTGTCCTCTTTAACCCAAAATGCAGAATGGCACAGTCATGTAAATAAAGTGAATTCATTTGTGAAATTTTTGTGTTCATACCAACACAGAATTCTAGCTGGGGTGCATGGATTAATGTCGAAGAAATAACGAAAAATAGAAAAAATAAAATCCAACAATGTTAACAACATTGCTCCAAAGGACTATGACTTGGAGACTTATTTATTTTTGGTCTTCAAATAGAAAAACTACATGAAGTAACGAATTGTCGGGGAAGTTCTCAAAAAAAGTAATCAATGGTCGGTGTATAGGTGTATTAGCGAAATTTATAACTAAGATCATTAGAAAAATAACTCTGCATAACTGGTGTATATTTGAGAAGACTTGAAATATTTAGACAAGAATTTTGATTTTCGGAAATATGCACATATATGCTGACCACTGTCTCCTAGATATGACTTAGAAAGATATACTAGCCACCGGATATGCTTGCATTGTAGTGTTTGGCCGTGCAGTTTTATTGTTAGCAACATAACAGAATACATATTTAGTTAATTGCTTTGTCCTTCATCAACAAAGCCTTTAAACCAGCCCATTGATTCCATTCCATTTTATTTTCGTTTTTTTCCTATTGTCTATTTTCTAAAATATATGTATATGTATGTATATTCTTGAAAATAAAAATAACAACAGCAAGTTTAACTGACACACCAAATAAAACATGATTTTGACCAACATTTATGGTAGAACACAAATGTCCGGTCTTGTTGACCACAATAGACCTGTCGTTCTGTCACACAGTTTGTTATTCATATAACTTGTTAAGATACTTTGATTGGCTATATATATAAATACATGTTTATATTTAAATCTTTAATATGAAGAAAAGTATGTATTGTGTATATAAAAGTGATTTTACAAAATTTTAGATTACATTTTATTACGGATTCGTAAAATGTATATTTCATAAAAAAAAAATTATTTAATGAGATTTAGTAATTTTCCTTTTTTTATTAATAAATTAATTTTCTTTTTTTTATTAACTTTTCTTGTATACTCTTCACCATAAGGTGAAGTAATCTGTTTTCAACACCTTGAAATATTCCCGGACACACCATATTCTTGGTCATTGGGTCGAGTTGGCCAGTATGTTGGAATCGGTACATTTATTAGCTGGCTTGTTACAGAACGGTTGTTCCATAAGCCGAGCTTTAAACAGATTTCCAAGCGCGTCGGTCTTGTGTGCAAATCCACCAATTTGGAAGACCACATTCCAATATGTTGTTTTTTACTTGGTCTTTCCATCTAATTCGTGGCCTTCCCCTTCTACGGGAACCATCAGTAGGCTCGTTTTTATATGCCTTTTGAGCTGGGGCATTCTCATTCATCCGCACAACATGGCCTAGCCATCGTAGTCGCTGCAGCTCAATAAGACTGACTATGTCGATGTCCGCGTATAAATTGTAGAGCTCTTGGTTCATTCGACGCCGATATTTACCGTCGACGTAGATCTTTTGGAGAATTTGTCTTTCAAACACCCCAAGAGCTGCCTCATCTGCTTGCGCAAGTACCCATGCTTCAGATCCATATAAATGCATGGGTAGTATCAGCGTCTTGTGAAGTGTGAGTTTGGTCTGGCGGGAGGTGGCCTTGCTTTTGAGTTGTTTGCTCAGACCATAGTAACATCGGTTGGCCATCACAATCATTCTCCGAATTTCAAAACTGATGTCATTCGTTTTATTTATGGCGGTACCAAGGTATATAAAGTCTTTAACTACCTCGAAGCTGTAGTTCTCAAGTTCCACAGTTGGTCCGAGTCTATTGGACGTCTTGCGCGTTGATACCATCAGCTTGGTCTTTTCGCCGTTTACTGCCAGACCCACTTTGGCAGACTCCTTTTCAATTTGTTCAAAGGTGGATGTTACCGCTCGCAATGTTCGACCCATTATATCGATGTCATCGGCGTAGGCGAGTAACATGTGTTGTTTGGTGTACAGAGTGTCATTTCTGTTCACCTTTGCGTATCGTATGACCTTTTCCAGCAGGATGTTAAAAAGATCACACGACAAACTGTCACCAACTGTCTGAATCCTCGTACGGTATTGAAGAGCTCCGATAGGTCCTTTGCTACTTTAACTGCTGATCTTGTGTCACTTAAAGTTATACTGCATACCTTATTAATTTTGCAGGAATGCCGAACGCAGACATGGCTTTAAACACCTCTGAACCGATAGGACTGTCGAATGTGGCTTTATAGTCGACAAATAGGTGGTATGTGACGATGTGTTTGTCGTGGATCTTTTCCAGGATTTGGCGCAGAGTGAAAATCTGGTGGATTTGCCAGGTCTGAAGCCGCATTGGTATGGTCCAATGATGTCATTGACTATTGGATTCAATCGTTCACACAGTACACTGGATAGCACTTTATATGCGATGGGAAGGAGACTTATTCCTCTATAGTTGGAAGTTTGTAGGGAGTGGGCAATTCTTTGCCATTGTGCTTCTATACTATTATCGGGACAAGAAGTGCTTTCTTCAAGCAGATGGGTAAGTTGAGCGAAGTAGGCCTCGACTACCTGTTGCGTTTGCTGCTTTTCGACGTCGAGTTTCCGTGTTGTGTTAGATCGCACCTTTGCTGCTACATTAAGACGGGTACGTACCTTGGCTACCACAAGGTAATGGTCCGAATCGATATTCGCTCCTCGGATCGATCGGACGTCTAAAACACTGGATGAATGCCTTCCGTCTATGACAACATGATCAATTTGATTTCTCGTTGCTTGATCAGGAGAGATCCAGGTTGCCTTGTGTATATCGATATGCTTGAATCTGGTGCTGCTAACAACCATGTTTTTTGCTGCCGCGAAGTCAATCAACCTCATGCCGTTGTTGGATGTTTCTTCATGAAGGCTGAATTTTCCGACGGTGGGGCCAAAGATATTTTCTCTTCCGATTTTTGCATTAAAACCTCCTAGCAGAATTTTAATGTCATGACCAGGGCAACGGTCATATGCTGTTTCTAGGCGCTCGTAAAATATGTCTTTGGTCTGTTAATCTTTATCTTCGGTCGGATCATGGGCGCAAATGAGACTGATGTAGAAGAACTTCGCGTTTATACGGGTTATATCAATTCGCTCATCTACTGGAGTGAATCTGAGTACGTCCGCCAAAGCGAACACTGAGCCTGTTCTGTACAACGTGCGCAGATCGTGGTCCTTTATACGTTTGCGGGTGTAGTCAACATTAGGGGAGTTTGGTTTTCTTTTTCTTAGCTTTTTCATAGTAGGTTGGGTTTTCCGAGAGTGGGCAACAGAGATGGCCCGTCAGAAACAATGACGTATGTATATATAATTTAAAGGTCCTAGCCGAATATTCCTGTCCATAATTTTGTTCTTCCTTTTCACAGAGGATAATAACTCTCCAGGATCCACATTTTTAAATTGCTACCAAATAAAGATATAAGGAGATGATACTACCACATCATATGAAATAACTGTAAGTTTCTAACAATGATGTAAAATGGGTTTAAATATAATTCCGCTATTCGATATAAGAACCGTATATCCCTATGGTATTGAGTCGCTGTGCGCCGTATTCAATTTGTTTCATCCATTACAAAACTATATTTGTATACTATTTCTAATAAATCACAGTACATTTAACCACAAAAAATAAATGCAAATCTTGAAGGGCAATAACAATTGTTGTCCTAAAAACCCCCTCTATACCCCTCTCTCTCCCACGCTCTTGATCGAGTCTGTTGTATATCAAGTTATGTATACAAGAATGTAAGCTTTTCATTTATTTTTATAAAAAAAATGTGCGTTTAGCAAATGAAAAACTTCATTGAAATGTTCCCATTGTTTTCAATTGAAATGGAATTCAGGTTTTTTGTATTTGTTTGGAATTGTTCGGCAATGCATACCGAAGCGAACATACAAAAGAGTCCTTTGTTAAATATTTTTTAAGCGCGGCTGAATTCATTTTTTTGGAATAAAAGAGAATGTCGGTATGTAGGTGTGTATATGGGTGTATGTATGTGATATGCCATTGTATCATGGATGACATCGTATATATATATATATATATATATACTTGTATATGTGTTTTGTATTCCATACTCTGAGCCTTGAATTTAACATGGCCTTTAAAAATTATAATAAAATAAATACCGTCATTAACCTTGAACTGTTAGGCGTGTCACAAATGCTTGACACATACAAAACACACATTCGTACATATTTTTAGGAATATTTACAAGACAAAAAAGGTTTAATAACAAGTGAAAATTTTCAGTTGCCGACAGTTATTTACCCGCAGCCCTAGGTCTACGGAGGTCTACGTAATTACACGCAGGATTTTTTTTATTGAGAGTTACCAAAGAAAATGGTACGAGGATTCCCATCCTTGTATTTGATGCGGGTTTATTAAAAGTATTCAATCTCGCAAAGATAGTCGGTTCGCGTGACCATTTTGTGTGGGAGGCACAGGAAGGCGTGGACCGATGTCCTCCATCAAAATTTTTACCCTACCCTTTACATCTCTGCTGAACACCGAAATGTCTGGGGTTGTATCTTCACAATTCACCCACAAAATATACCGATCCAATTTCAATTGCAGAAATTCTTCAGAATTTAATGTTTTGACATTTATTTGAATTCCTTTGAATGAATGCTACAAAGCTAAATACAATGCGGAGGAAAAGTGTTGGAAAAGAATTTCACTTCCTTCTCATAAATACTATCTCTCGTTTAGTTTGACATGCTGAAAAGTTTTTGCCAATTGTGGGTTTCAAAACAAAAAATGCAGTTTCAAAACTATGTGGGGGAAAAACACTAAAATAAACAAGAAAACTTTTTTACAACAATGAAAACCAGCCATCTGCAGTGTTAGTGACTCTGAGTCGGATATTCTTGATTTTATGCTCTAAATTCCTTTTCAGATAAATGCAGGCAGAGCCACAATAAAATGAAAAGTTATAAATATAGTTACATACCATTATAAGTAATTATTTTGTGGTCGACATAGTTAAATGCTTGAGAAATAAATATGCATTTGTTCGGTCTTTTGTTTAAAATTTAAAAAAAGCACCAAATAATTTGAACATTGAAAACAATTTTGTGGTAGAGAGAAATATTTAATTTATTTTTATCGAAAAAGGATATATATATATATATATATATATATATTTTTTTTTTTTTTTTTAAAAAACAACGGTCAAGTCGATTTTTTATATCCCCCATCATGAGAAATTATTAAGGGTTTTTATACCCTACACAACTATGTTGTCAGGGTATTATAGCTTTGTGCAGCCCCAAAAGTTTGTAACGCCGCGAAATATTGGTCCTAGACCCACCTTAAAGTATACCGATCCTCATATCTCGACTAGCTGAGTCGATCTAGACATGTGTGTCCGTCCGTCTGTCCATTATATTTTGTAAACACGATACAGGCCACAGTTATGGACCAATCTTCACGAAATTTTGCATGTAGGATGGGTTCTGCCCAATGAAGACCCCTATTGTTTTTGGTAAAGATCGGTTAATATCTGGGGATGAAATGGATGAAATACTTAATTTTTATCGTTCTTTCTGGTCGCCCTAGAGACCGCAATTATGACCCAAACATCGCGAATAAATGTTTTTTTACGTAGAGAAGGAGATCGGGCCAAAAAATAAGCATGCCTGCTTTGATAAGGATCGGTCAATATTTAGGGGGTCAAATGGACCCTGACTTTTGTGTGAAAAATTACAAAATTTGTATTCTTTGGCGTATAGATTAACACCTGAAGGGCATAGACCCGAAAAGTTGTTGGTATATCCAAGGGCAGTGGTTGGCCTTTAAATTGAAACCAATTATATGTGGGAGTCACACTTAAACATTTACAGGTGCTTATGTATTCAGATATTATTTAGTAATCCTTTACCACACTAGAGGGCGGAAATATAGCGCTGATCGCTTTAAAATTTTCCATGAAGTTCCAGTTATGGTCAAGGATAACGCCTATAATTTTTGGTGACGATCAGATAATTATATTGTGATGAAGTGGACCGAAAACTTAATTTTTTGTGTTTTTTCGAGGGAATCTGGACAAGTAATTACAAGTGCTGTACTAAACATTAGTAATAATTGTCGGCCTCTAGTTGGTCCAGATGGTTCAAATATTGCGAAATATTGCCCAGGCTCGGAATAAAAATCCGCAGAAAGTTAAAGCCACGTGGTAGCTCACTTGTGTAACAACATTTGGTAATTAAATAAAAATGGTAAAATTTCAAAAAGTTCCTATCCAATTCGGTTGATACATATGGAACAAATTTATAGTACGACAGTTAATAAAATTATTAATAATAATTATTAATAAAAAAGTCCAAACGTTAATTATAAATAATTATAATAAAATAAAAAAATAGACAGGAAGATGATATCCCGAAATATCATGTTAAAGCCAATTCGGTTGAAAATTATGCCAAACACCAAAAATATTATGTACCACTACATGGGGCTCTGCATGGGCTCATATTGATATATATATATATATATATATATATATATATTTTTTTTTTTGTATTTATTTTGTAAAAATTAAGTTTTTTTTCTTTTTAATGGGTATTTTTTCCTTACTTTCAATATTATATGGATTTAAAAATCGGCAACGATAAAAGATTTTGTTTTCGATATCTGAACCCCATGCCTCGAAAGGTCAGTTTGAAGTTTTATTCTTTCGATTTTCCATTCTTATTGTTGTTTGTTTTTAATTTAAATAATTATTTTTAATCTCAAAGTTTTAATAATTCTAATTGTCATAAATGGATATTTGCTCTGTTGTTCGCCGTTTAGTTTTATAGACCAGCCCCACAGCTCACCATAATTAAATTATATGTTGTGTGGCTCGTCTAACTTTCAAGGTAATTGTGTTAATAGTTGTTTGAATATTTTTAATAATATAGTATTATTATAATTCAACGCATACGTGGTATGAATAAATTAAATAAAATGTTATATTTTAAAACATTTAATATGTTCTATTTATTAAATAAAAATAAAAAATGTTGAAGAACAACCCTATTGCCACTTTAATGGATGATTTAATTATCATTTTGTTCCCAGGGTTTAAATTGACTTATTAATAATAAATATTTATTTTCAGAGTCGGAGTAGACTTAGGAACAATTAAATATGGCTCAAATTTACCTCGACATCTGAGCCTAGGATATATCTTACTTACTATGTATTTCTTTTAGATCACATCTTATATACGTCCTTTAACTTACCTGAAAAAAATAAAATATTTTATTAATTGATGAGCATAATGAAATATAAAATAATTTACATAATTATCACAATGAAAATATCATTGTATAATTAGGAAGCCAAAAATAGCTTGACACTTCATCATCAAAGCAAGTGTCAGTTATTCGCAATTTATCAAAAACAGCCGTGATTTTTTATAGTTGATTTTAAAAAAACGTGACGTGAGATTTTGGTAGAATATTGTTCAAAGACTATTATATAGCGTGGATTTTTTTTTAATAAATACTTCTCAAAGACTACTATAAAGCGTAGATGTTTTAAGGAATGTTTTTCAAGGACTTTATAAAACGTGGGTTTTTTAAAGACTACTTTTCAAGGATTTTTAAAGACTACTTTTCGTGTATTTTCAAGCGTGTATTTTTCAAGGACTACCTTTCAAAGACAATTAGAAAGCGTTGATTTTTTAAAAAATACTTTTCAAGGACTATTTTGAAAGCGTGGATCTTTTAAGGACCACTTTTCAAGGACTATTATAAAGCGTGTATTTTTCAAGGACTACCTTTCAAAGACAATTAGAAAGCGTTGATTTTTTAAAGAATACTTTTCAATAAAGCGTGGACTTTTCAAAAAATACTTTTCAAGGACTATTAGAAAGTGTGGATTTTTTTAAAATATACTTTTCAAGGAATATTAGAAGGCGTGGATTTTTTAAAAAATACTTTTCAATAAAGCGTGTATTTTTCAAGGACTACCTTTCAACGACAATTAGAAAGCGTGGATTTTTTAAAAAATGCTTTTCAAGGACTATTAGAAAGCGTGGATTTTTTAAAAAATTCTTTTCAAGGACTATTAGAAAGCGTGGATTAAAAAAAAAAATACTTTTCGAGTACTATTAGAAAGCGTGGATTTTTAAAAAAATACTTTTCGAGTACTATTAGAAAGCGTGGATTTTTTAAAAAATACTTTTCGAGGACTATTAGAAAGCGTGGATTTTTTTAAAAATACTTTTCGAGGACTATTAGAAATCGTGGATTTTTTAAAAAACTACTTTTCAAGGACTATTGGAAAGCGTGGACTTTTTAAAAACTACTTTTCAAAACTATTATAGAACGTGAATTTTTAAAAACTACTTTTCAAGGACAATTATAAAGCGTGAATCTTTTAAGGACCACTTTTCAAGGACTATTATAAAGCGTGTATTTTTCAAGGACTACCCTTCTAAGACTATTAGAAAGCGTGGATTTTTTAAAGATTACTTTTCAATAAAGCGTGGATTTTTTAAAGATTACTTTTCAATAAAGCGTGTATTTTTTAAAAAAAATTACTTTTCAAGGACTATTAGAAAGCATGGGTTTCTTAAACAAATACTTTTCAAGGACTATTATATAGCGTGGATTTTTTAAAGAATACTTCTCAAATACTATTATAAAGCGTGGATTTTTAAAGAATACTTTTCAGTGACTATTATAAAGCGTGGATCTTTAAAGAATACTTTTCAGGGTCTATTATAAAGCGTGGATTTTTAAAGAATACTTTTCAGAGACTATTATAAAGAGTGGATTTTTAAAGAATACTTTTCAGAGACTATTATAAAGCGCAGATTTTTAAAGAATACTTCTCAAGGACTATTATAAAGCGTGGATTTTAAAGAATACTTCCCAAGGACTATTATAAAGCGTGGATTTAAAAAAAAAATACCTTTCAAGGACTGTTATTAAGCACGGAATATTTGAATTTTTGACCGAAGAAAAATTTTCCAAGTCTCGACACCTCGAAAAATTCGCCGTAGACCACCTAAAGTATATATAGTCTTTATCAGAATAAGTTCTTTATCGATTTAGCCAAGCTCTTCTGTTGTAATGACGATATAGAATGGAAAATTTAAGATAGAGGATTGAACTTTTGCTTGGTACAATTCTTTTGTAATTGGTTCAGATTTAGATAAAGATAAAGATCTCATCCAAATTGTACATCAATTGTATACCCATAATCCTTACAGAGGGACATTCGCTAAGCTTATTTTAAATCGGTATATATATATATATATATCATTGATTGGTATTGAGTATTAGAAACATCTCTGGTATAACCCCAACGCGGTGTAGGGTATGATATAGACTGCCCGTCTGATTTTTTTTTCCTTTTCATATCTTTCTTTCAATCCACTGTGGTTCTTTGTTATAATATAATATAACTGTGTATGTACACAACTTTTTATTATATTGTCCTATTCATATTACAAACACTATTCGAAGGAAATGTCATCTATATGGGATGTCAAATTAAAATGAAATACATATCCGTTGCGTTCCACTTTTCCGACCCCACACAAACAAACATATGGCCAACAATGATGATATGAAAAATGACAAACACACACACCCATACACCCATCCATATGATGAGCACCAAATCTACAAATGTGAAACCGAATAATGCCTAGGGATGTAAATTCGCATACTCATGTTTCCATTACGCCTGTCGCACAGTGCTCATATTGTGAATGTGTGTGTGTGTGGCAGTGCATGTGTATTCAACATCTCTAATTTCAACATTAATATTTAAAAGGCAGTAAGTTTAAATGGGATTAGAATCTATATTTGTATACCCCCAATGATATCCAGTCCATGGGGAGATTACAAATCTGCTTTATTATTAACAAACGTTAAAGTTAATTTATTATTTTGCAATGTAAGTATAAATTGTAATTTAATAGCATGCATTTCAAAAAAAATGAACATGAAGTCAACTCAGGCCAAACTCAAACAACAGAAATAAACTCCATAACTTCGTTTTATATATATATTTATATATATATATGCGTATAGGGTTTTGAATTAAAAATTGCCGTACTGTAAAAAATGATTGCACCGATACATTGGCATTCCTTGACCATTTGTATAAATTGTCTTATAAGTGATGTCCCATCCAGGTGATATTCCATATATATAATTTAAAACCCACATAATTGTTTTTGCCATCTTAATTGAAGGTTTTTTTACAAATCTTAATTGACAATATGTCAACGTAGTCATAATAATCTGATATCAAAATCAGACAAGATGTCACAACAACACAAATGACTTCGACAAGAAAACACATAAAAAGGACATTCGCCCGCACAACATCTTTCAACAACAAGCAACTGTACTAAATAATAAGGACTCAAGTTTACTTTATGCCATTTTTATTGCAAAAAATCGAGACAATATTGGGTTGGCCATGTGCCAACAACAACATGTTGCTTTCTTCGACAAATCCTTCGTCAGTTCTTATTATTAACACAACTAAAGCGAACACAGCAAAGCAAATCTATCAGGGAATGATAAAATGAAAGTTAAAGCCAATTCAAAACTAGATAAAGGGCGTATTACAATTCCCCAATGAAAATTAACAAAATAACGATAAGAAAAAGTTTGGCACTTCATCATCAAAGCAACAGTCAGTTATTCGAAATTTATGAAGAATCAGCTGGGAATTTTTGTTAAATGATGATTTTAAAAGATCTTCTATGAGGACTATTACATTATGAATTTTTAAAGGAATATTTTTCAAGAACTATTAAAGCGTGGTGATTTTAATGGAGTATTCACTTAAAGGACTATAAAGAAGCGCGAATTTTTTAAGAATTTTTTCTCAAGGACGTGGGATTGGACGTGGATTGTATTTGAGATTGGACGTGGATTTTTTTATTAAGAATATTTTCGAGGACTATTATTTAGTGTGGATTTTGTTAAAGAATATTTTTCAAGGACTTTCACATACTGACGTTTTTTAAGAATATTTTGTTAAAGAATACTTTTCAGGGAATAATAAGAAAATATGTCAAGGAATCTTCTTCCAGGACTGTCATACAGGGTGAATTTTTTAAATAATATTTTCACGGACTATCATAAAGCGTAAATTTTAAGGACTCGCCTGGAACATGGATTTCGATTTTAATTTTTCAAGATTTTCAATGGGCTGGTAAATCAATACCAATGCTTGTTAAGGTTTGTAACTTCGCACATATATAATTGAAGATTTAAAAGAGAAGAAAAATAATTTACAAAAAAATTTTGTTATTGTTTTGTTGTTGTTTTTTGTAATTAAAGGAAAATCTTTATTTTTGATGGCGGGCATGATAACTCCTCACTGGGACATCAGAATCAGAAAATTCCAACAGTGTTAGAAAGAGTACATGTCTGGCTCTCGTATGAACTAGGATTATTGACTTCGCTCTAAAATTAACAAAATGGTGGACCTTTGAAAACATATTTTTGGAAAATCGCCGATTTTTTACCAAAAACCAAGTTAAAAAATTCTTCACCGATTGGCTTTATCCTAGTTCATACGATAGCTATACACTCACGGAGAAACGTGTAAAAATTTGAAATCGATTGGGTTATTAGTTTTTGAGTTATCGTGCCCGCCATTCGCAATAGAGAAAAACGCGTTTAAATTTTGAGAAGCCCTTTAGCCGTCATTTGATGCTGACACAATAAATCGGTTATATCTTCAAGAGTTCTTGAGATTTTCATTTTAAATTTTGTAGGGACATTCTTTAATCAGTGTAGATTCGAATTATATCAAAAAAATTTTTGACCCCGAGAATGGGGGGGGGTCCCCTTAAATATATTTTTCAATGTCAGTCATAAAGCGTGGATTTTGTAAAAAAAATATTTTTCAATGACTTTCATAAAATGGGGGTTTTTTAAAAATATTTCATACAGTGTGATTTTTTTCAAAGAATATTTTTCAAGGTCAAGGGACCATCTTAAAGCGTGGAGTTTTTAAAGAATATGTTTAAAGTACTATCATAAATCGTAGATTGTTGTAAAAGATATTTTTCAAGGACTTTCATAAAGAGTGGATTTTTTTACAGAATACCTTCAAGGTATATTATAAAGCGTCCTTAAAAAGCGATGGAAAGGGACAGGCGTAAGTAAATCAGATGATTACGCCCTGTATTATAGCTGCCATGAAACGAGACATGAATTTGGCTGCGGATTTATGGTTCACAGGAGAATAAAAGATCTCGTCTCCAGATTCTCTCCAGTAGATGAGCGAATTGCTATAACCCGTATAAAAGCGAAGTTCTTCTACATCAGTCTCATTTGCGCCCATGCTCCGACCGAAGATAAAGATGAACAGACCAAAGACATATTTTACGAGCGCCTAGAAACAGCATATGACCGTTGCCCTGGCCATGACATTAAAATTCTGCTAGGAGATTTTAATGCAATCAGAAGGGAGAATATCTTTGGCCCCACCGTCGGAAAATTCAGCCTTCATGAAGAAACATCCGACAACGGCATGAGGTTGATTGACTTCGCGGCAGCAAAAAACATGGTAGTTAGTAGCACCAGATTCAAGCATCTCGATATACACAAGGCCACCTGGATCAATCCTGATCAAGTAACGAGAAATCAAATTGATCATGTTGTGATAGACGGAAGGCTTTCATCCAGTGTTTTAGACGTCCGATCGATCCGAGGAGCGAATATCGATTCGGACCATTACCTTGTGGCAGCCAATGTACGCACCCGTCTTAATGTAGCAGCAAAGGTGCGATTCAACACAACACGGAAACTCGACGTGGAAAAGCTGCAAACACAACAGGTAGCCGAGGCCTACTCCGCTCAACTTACCCATCTGCTTGAAGAAAGCACTTCTTGTCCCGATAATAGTATAGAAGCACAATGGCAAAGAATTGCCCACTCCCTACAAACTGCAGCAAAAGCAACACTTGGGTACCAAAAACCGTGTCGTAATGCTACTGATGTGAAAAACGCAGCGTATAGGGCAACCCTGCAGACAGTAGCAACACGTAACGTGGTGGAGAATTATCGGAAGAAAACGAGAAACGTGTTTTCAGAAAAAAGAAGAGAGAACAAGAAAAACGTGAGCGTGAGCAAATCGAGATGTACAGGAGTCAGAATGAAGTCTGGAAATTTTACCAACGAGTAAAATATCAAACCGAAGGCTTTGGTGCAGGCACATCCTCCTGTAGAGATGAAGAAGGAAACCTGGTGACAGATACAGACAGCATGTTGAGGATCTGGAAGGAGCATTTTGAAAATCTTCTAGTATCAAATAGTGGCGTTGAAGAAGATACCCCAGAACCAATAAGAGATGATGGTATAGAGTGTATACCACCTAGCCAAGATGAGGTCATAAAAACAATTAATCGGCTCAAGAACAACAAAGCAGCAGGATGCTGGTCAGGAACATGCACCAGCTGATTAGCACAATTTGGCTAGATGAATGCATGTCCAATGATTGGAACCTCAGCATCCTGTGTCCCGTGCACAAAAAAAGGAGACAAGACGATATGTGCCAACTATAGAGGAATAAGTCTCCTTCCCATCGCATATAAAGTGCTATCCAGTGTGCTGTGTGAACGATTGAAGCCAATGGTCAATGACATCATCGGACCATACCAATGCGGCTTCAGACCTGGCAAATCCACTATTGACCAGATTTTCACTCTGCGCCAAATCCTGGAAAAGACCCACGAAAAACAAATCGACACATACCACCTATTTGTCGACTATTAAGCCGCATTCGACAGTTCTATCCGTCCAGAGGTGTTTAAAGCCATGTCTGCGTTCGGCATTCCTGCAAAATTAATACGGCTTTGCAGGATAACTTTAAGTGACACAAGATCAGCAGCAAAGGAACTATCGGAGCCCTTCAGTACCGAACGAGGATTCAGACAAGGTGACAGTTTTTCATGTGATCTTTTTAACATCCTGCTGGAAAAGGTCATACGAGACGCAAAGGTGAACAGAAATGGCACTCTGTACAGCAAACAACACATGTTACTCGCCTATGCCGATGACATCGATATAATGGGTCGAACATTGCGAGCGGTAACATCCAACTTTGAACAAAATGAAAAGGAGTCTGCCAAAGTTGGTCTGGCAGTAAACGACGAGAAGACCAAGCTGATGGTATCAATGCGCATGACGTCCAGTAGACTCGGACCAACTGTGGAACTTGAGAACTACAGCTTCGAGGTAGTTAAAGACTGTATATGCCTTGGTACCGTCATTAATAAAACGAATGACATCAGTTTTGAAATTCGGAGAAGGATTGTGATGGCCAACAGATGCTACTATGGTCTAAGTGAGCAGTTTAGAAACAAGGCCACCTCCCGCCAGACCAAGCTCACACTTTACAAGACGCTGATACTACCCGTGCTATTATATGGATCAGAAGCGTGGGTACTTGCGCAAGCATATGAGGCAGCTCGTGGGGTGTTTGAAAGAAAAATTCTCCGAAAGATCTACGGGCCGATATCGGCGTCGAATGAACCACGAGCTTTACAATTTATACGCGGACATCGACATAATCAGTCGTATTGAGCTACAGCGACTACGGTGGCTAGGCCATGTTGTGCGGATGAATGAGAATGCCCCAGCTCAAAAGGCATATAAAAACGAGCCTACTGATGGTTTCCGTAGATGGAAAGACCAAGTAGAAAACAACGTCTTGGAAAGTGGTCTTCCAAATTGGTGGATATGCGCACAAGACCGATGCGCTTGGAAATCTTTTTTTAAGCTCGGCTTATGGAACAACCGTTCTGTAACAAGCCAGCTAAGTATATAAGTAATTATAAAGCGTCGTTTTTTGTAAAGAATATTTTCAAGGACTTTCATAAAAAGTGGAATAGGTCTAATAAATGATATTCTATCTACAAGAGACCTATAGGTTATGAGTTGTTTGTTTCGTATACATGCCATATGGGGGATATAGAATATCTACCACATATAGAATTACTCAAATTAATAATTATCCAGTTTCTATTTAATAACTTCCAAGTACTGCAAATTACGTTATTAAAATTTGTATGAGCTTGCAGGAAAAAAATGAAATTAAAACAGGCTTTCATACATGTGCTATGGATTTATATAACAGCAAAGAAAAAATAAATAAAATAAACAAAATAATGATGTGTAACCAACACCAACGTAAGCACACATAACTAACATTAGAAATGTCCGGCTCTTCAAACTCATGAAAAAGAGAAGAAGAAGAAACAACCAAATAAAAAATTAACAAAAACAACATCCTTTTGTGAACATACTGCTGTGCATTTATTATCCTGGGACTAGGTCCATCTAGTGCACTTCGTTTATGAGCATAGACTTGGTACAAATGAACTCAAGGACTATTATTTCAAGGAAGTTCCTTTTAATAGTGGCTGGAGGTTTTTGTTTTATATAACAATAAAATGGACAACACGTTTACGATTTAACAATGAAAAGCAGAACATGGAAATAAAAAAGATAAAAATATGGAATATGTCACTTCAATATGCAACACTTAAAGACGTTGTTTTGGGTTTGGGGTGCTAAAACAATTTTTAAAATTCTGCAAGCTATTTTGTAAAGTAAAATAAATAACATATACATAAATGTTATTTAAGCAATTGGTTCAAGGATAATTAAAACGAGACTCTTTAAAAGAATATGTTTCTAGGGCTCAACTACTTTCATTCAAGGACTATTAAGGACTGTAAAGAATATAATTTGAATTTGTGGACCTGCAAATTTTCAAGCATAGATTTTTTAAGATTTTTTAATACTGTTTTTAAAGAATTTTAAAATAGGTTCTGGTACGAATATGTGTTATATAATGAGAACCCAAAATACCAACTTACAGTCAATTTAGTAGAAAATCGTGTCGAAAATCCCCAAAATACTGAATATTGGGGACAAACCAGAGACTAGACTCAATATTAATAATTTTTAGTATGGATATATGTTATATAATGAGAACTCAAAAAAATAATTCGGTTGACGTTACCTACATCTCTAAAATACCGAATATTGGGGTACCGTAATATGGGGGTTACACCCATATCCCATACACCAAATATCCAATTAGCAATACCAAGCATCCTCGCAAAGTCTGTGCAAAATATCGCTATTTATATCGTAATTTCAACAGCTATACAGACAGACAGGACTTGGGTAAATAGTCATAGAGTTTTATTTTAATCAAGAATATTTTGGGGTGAATATGTCGATGCGTTGCAAACGGAATGTCAAATTTAACGTGGATTAAACAAAAATTATTCATATATCGTGGATTTGTAAACCCATCACCACACTGAATGTTTGTAACATATAAGGAAACAAAATAAAGTCATAGTTACTTTTGCAGATACACATTTTAGGTCGCTATAATGATCCGAATGAGATGAAATGTAGCACAGCTCATTTGTAGGGTTTAAGAACGAAACTTACTGATCTTGTTAAAAATCGATTCAGATTTTGTACAACGTAGTGGTTTGAGCATGTAATAAAGTGTGTTAAGTTCTGTTGAAATCGGTTCAGATTTAAATATAGAAGTTATATATATCATGCAATATCATAGCATGGACTCATATATGCCATTTTCAATACCTAACATCCGAGAAGTGGTAGTAATGTATGGCACATTCGCATTTGCTCTATTTGAAAAAAAAACAGTAAGGAAAGTAGTAAAGCCGGACAGGTCCGACCTTATGATACCCTTCACCACTTTGGGTGTATTCAACAGGGCCATTGATACGTTCCGTGTCAACCGGTGCAAAATTTACCTAAACTCCAACAAACATACAAATGGGAGCTTTATCTAACTCTGAATCGATTTCAATAAAATTATATGTCAATCGTACAAACTTTGGGTCTTTAGTGCACACTTTACATAAAATCGAAGGAAAATATATATGGGAGCTATATCTAAATCTGAACCGATTTTCACGAAACTAAACACACAGCATTCTAGGCTCAATTCAGTACGCTATACCAAATTTCGTGCAAATCAAAAGATATATAGGGACTTTGGTGCACCATTTCCATAAAACGGACGAAACTATATATGGGAGCTGTATCAAAATCAGGACTGATTTTCACGAAACTTAGCACTCATCACTCTAGACTTAATTCCAAATTTCGTGCAAATCCAAGGATATATAGGAACTTTGGTGCACCATTTACATAAAATCGGACGAAACTATATATGGAAGACATATCTATATCACAACCGATTTTCACGAAACTTAGCACACATCACTCTGGACTTAATTCCGTACGCTATGCCAAATTTAGTGCAGATCCAAGGGACTGTGGTGCACCATTTACATAAAATCGGACGAAACTATATATGGGAGATATATCTATATCACAACCGATTTTCACGAAACTTAGCACACATCACTCTAGACTTAATTCCGTACGCTATGCCAAATTTCATGCACATCGAAAGATTTGCATGAAATTTGGTGAACCATTTACATTTAATAGGCCGAAAATATATATGGGAGCTTTATCTAAATCTGAACCGATTTTCAGGAAACTTAAAAGACATTATTTTAGGCCTAATTCATTACGCTGTGCCGAATTTCGTGCAAATCGAAAGATGTATAGGGACTTTGGTGGACCATTTACAATACACCGGACGAAAATATATATGGGAGCTATATCTAAATCTGAACCGATTTTCAGGAAACTTAGCACACATCATTCTATACCTAATTCATTACGCTGTGCCAAATTTCGTGCAAATCGAAAGATATATAGGAACTTTTTGGCACCATTTACATAAAATCGGACGAAACTATATATGGGAGCTATATCTAAATTTGAACCGATTTTTCCCAATTTCAATAGGGTTCGTCCTTGGGTCAAATAAGTGACCTATACCAACTTTCATCCAAATCGGATCATAAATGCGACCTGTACTTTGTTTACAACTTAATATGGACAGACAAACGGACGGACGGACATGCATAAATCGACTTAGAAAGTGATTCTATGCATATTCCAAAAGGGAACCATGTGTCTATCTCGTTTCCTTTTGCCTGTTACAAACATATGCACAAAGACATAATACCCTGTACCACAGTGTGGTGAAGGGTATAAATATTCATTCCATCGAATATTGTCTGAAACAGACCTGTACGATATAAATAACTACTTATTATACCTTTAATTAATAACAGACGAATTCGTCTTTTATTTAATTGAAATTAAATTTAAAAACTCTTTTTAATCACAAAGCGAAATTATGTATATTGTGCGTTTATGAAAAACAAACTCGTATCTACATTAATTTCCGTCATTTGCTGTTGTTGTTGTTACCGCTGCTGATGGCGTGTCCATTAATTTCCGTTGTTTCGACATCACAACATTCAACAATGCAACCAACAGCAACAGTTGTGGCGACAATTATATTAGCTGTTGAAACGCCTCTCCCATTCCCCCTATCCCGCTGGCCCGCAATCATATTCCATGTCCGCATCCTTAAATGCCATTGGTAACACCATTCAACATGGCTGTGTCAATTCATTTACTATGACAACTAACTGCGGCAATGCTTTCTAGGCTATTTGCATATTTCCCCCGCCGTACTGGAGGTTCTTGTTGTAGGTGTGGGTCGCACTACTTTTATGTCATTATGCTGGCATTTTTGGTAATAAATGATGGATTAGTAGGGCTTAGCAAAAATTATGCACAACATTCATGGGGGCATTGTGAATCAACAGACGTTAATTATTTTGAGTTGTGTAATGAAATGTAATGTGTCGCATTAGACCGTTTTAGTACTGGTCGGCGGGGTGGGCGGGTGAATTTTCAATTTTTGAAAGCCTTAAAATCGTCTTGATTAATTGGATATTTATTAATTGAATAATATTTGTGCATTTAAAATGTAAAGAACAATGAACAATTCGGAATTAAGAATTGTTGGCGCTTGAAAATTAGTTTTGAAAATCATTAAATCCAAAAATTGATTAAAAAATTCCATTATAGAACTAAATTGAGTTTTGATACAAATATTACGAGATGCAAATATGCTTACCCATTGTTAACCCTTCAAATAAAATTATGGGGGAGTTATCACACATAACTCGATTATTTCCATCTTCAGATATATGTTTGGTAATACTATTACTTTATTCGAAGACTCAGATGAGTTAAATATTTCCTTTACAAATGTAATATGAAGCCCCTTTGAGAAATATGGGACCGATAGATTCCATCTTTGGATTCAAGGTAGGTTTGGTATAGTTATTACAATGTGCAAGGGATACACCATTCGTATAATGGTAAAAATTTATATTCAAGAGCATTTTGAATCTTTTTTTTTTTTTTTTTTTTTGTTTTGAAGAGGTACTATAAAGATTTTATCGATTTCCCCATCTTCGAACTTCATTCACTTCGATGTTCAAAGTTTGAATCAAACTGCCGTGAGTGTTGTTGTCCGTACCAGTCAGCCAGAGATTTGCCGTATCAGGGAATGAAAAGTTACCGGCAAATAAAATACAATGACATAGTGTTTACAAAAAGACTCCGACTGAATTCAGCCAATCTGAATGTATCTATACTAATAAAAGCGTAAAGTGATTGACTGACTGATTTAACGATTCATCAACGTCCAGACTAAACGGCTGAAGCTTGAATCTTGAAATTTTTGGTGAGGGTCTTGGTCCAAATGTGACAGATAAGGATGGGTACGAAAAGTACTAAAAAGCACTAAATGCGAAACCATTTTTATTTGACGAACCGGTAGAGCTAGAACTCTTAAATTTGGATTGGTGGTCGCTGACGTAGTGTTGGATAGGTGTAGCAAAGGGTTTTTGGATATTCGAACTAAAACTATCCGAAAAGTACTAAAATGTAATTAATTTGGTACAAATTCGTAGCAGTCTATTTAAGGAGATGGTTTTTAAAGCGTGTACTCATGTGTACGAAAAGCACTATATGGTACAATATTTGGTACAAATTTAATCTATCTATACTAATAAAAGAGTAAAGTGATTGACTGACTGACTGATTTAACGATTCATCAAAGTCCAGGCGAAACGGCTGAATCTAGAATCTTGAAATTTTGGGTGAGGGTCACTCTTGGTCTAAAGGAGACAGATAAGGCTGGTTTTTTTTTTTTGGAAATTCGTTCTAGAACGGTACGTAAAGTACTAAAAAGTACTAAATGTGATACCATTTGTATTTGGCGAACCGGTGGAGGTAGAACTCTGAAATTTGGTTTGGTGGTCGTTAATGGAGTGTAGGATAGATGTACCAAAGGATTTTTGGAAATTTGAACTATAACTATCGGAAAGTACAAAAATGTACTACATTTGGTACAATCCTGTAGCAATTGAACGAATAGCGCTAAAAACTTGAAATTCGGAGTGTAAATTATGTTTTAGAAGTAGGGTCCATTTAAGGATATGGTTTTGAAAGCGTGTACTCATATGTACGAAAAGTACTATATAGTATTATATTTGATACAAATTTAATTTGGATATACAAATCGAGCTGGAATTCTGGAATTTGAAATTAAAAGTACCATCGGAGTGTAGGATTGGGATATGAACGTAGTTTTGGAAATTTGTTACTTGTGAGTATGAGAAGTACAAAATCGTACTATAATCGGTACAATTTGGATTTGGGTAAACCGATAGAGCGGGAACAATGAAATTTGAAGTTAGGATCAATGTAGGGGTATGGGATTGGGGTCAGGATTCATTTTAAGACAATAAAACTTATGGGTACTAAATGGTACTAAATTTGGTACAATTTGAATTTTAGGTGAACCAATAGAGCTAGAATCATGAAATTTTGAGTCAGGATCACTGTGGAGGTGTTAGATTGAAATATGTAGGAAGTTTTAGAAATTTGTACTAATGTGTACTAAATTTGGTACAATTTGAATTGTGGGTGAAACGATAGTGTTGGAATCCTGAAACTTGGATTTAAGATCACTGTTGAGGTGTTGGTTTGGGAAGTTTTGGAAATTCGTACTACTGTGTACTAAATTTGGTACAATTTAAATTGTGGGTGAAGCGGTAGAGTTGAATTCATGAAATTTTGATTTAGGATCACTGTGGAGGTGTAGGATTGGGGTATGTAGGAAGTTTTGGAAATTGGTACTAATGTGTACTAAATTTGGTACAATTTAAATTGTGGGTGAACCGATAGTGTTGGAATCCTGAAACTTGGGTTTAGGATCACTGTTGAGGTGTTGGTTTGGGAAGTACTACTGTGTACTAAATTTGGTACAATTTAAATAATGGGTGAAGCGGTAGAGTTGAATTCATGAAATTTTGATTTAGGATCACTGTGGAGGTGTAGGATTGGGGTATGTAGGAAGTTTTGGAAATTGGTACTACTTTGTACTAAATTTGGTACAATTTGAATTGTGGGTGAACCGATAGAGTTAAAATCCTGGAACTTGGATTTAGGATCACTGTGGGGGTGTACGATCGAGATATGCATGAAGTTTTGTTGGATGGTTGAAGAGAGTACTTCTGGAAATAATGTGTGCTAAATGGAAAATTTGAATTTGGGCGAAGCTTTAGAGCTCGAATCATGAAATTTAGTATTAAATGGTACTCAAATTTCATTTATGGTCGGTATTAATATGTGCATTGTTTTTTTTCCTGACATATTCAGTTTGCTGTGAAAATAAAATAATATGTTAATACATGTTTAAATATTTCATAATTTGCTAACGAAGTTGGAAATAATGTGTGTTAAATGGAAAATTTATTTGGGTAACATTTAAAAAAAAAAAAAAACATTGTTAATTTAGGGTGGATCTCATATTTGACCAATTAATATTAGTATTTAAAAATACCAAAAATCGATCGGGACTATTATATTGGGGGCCATGGTATATCATTTTCTCTTGCGACAAAGAGAAAATTCAATACCAAACTAAATATATTCAGGTATAAAAATTGGGCTATATCATTGGAAATACCTAAAATATCCTATGGCTTTGGATGGGGTATATGTCATGGTAATGTACGCCCTGACCCAGTGGCCTTTATTTGAGGGCTATGTCGAAACTTGGATTTTTTTTGAAAATATTCTGTGAATGATTTGAATATATTGAATACGCAAAATATCAAATTTGGTACCATTATAGGGAGGCTAAACAGATAAAGACAATTTTTGATTAAAATAATTGACACCTACTTAGAACCCAAAATATCGTATTAGAGCCAATTCGGTTTGAGAAACTTATCCAAAATCCCCAAATTACAAACAAATAGGATTCAATTTTGAGGAGTTTTGTAAGGAAAAATTTCTACCCAATGAGAATCAAAAATATAAAAGTATGCCTAATTTGTTTGAAAAACGTGTCCAAAATAAAGAAACCGTTATATAAGAGCTACCCTAAAATGTGGATTAATACGTATAATTTTTAATATGAAGATTTGCTGCTCAAGGAGAACACAATCTCAAAAATTCACACAATATATGGTGAGTGCCTATTGAGGCTACAGTAAATCATGGATTGATATATTCCGTTTTCGATACAAAACCTGGTAGGAGTTGTAGCAATGAGGCCATAAAGTTGTTGTAAACGGAATATTAGTTTAATTTATGTGTGATATAATAAATTACACGCAACAAGTCTAGAATCTGCAAAAAGCAACCCGTCCAAAATTTTTTTATATATTTCTTTAGCCCACAAATAGTATATTTCAGATAATGTTCATTAGGTTAGCCCGCATCATTTTTTTCCACATAATATTTTTAATGGGGGTACATCTGTATATAATGCAATATAAAAATAAAATATATATACACACATCATGTTTATATACGTCATAAAATGTTACATTTCATTACGTTCATACCGACATAAATATATCATAAAGATTTTAGTATAATATTTCTTATTCGCTTTATAAAATATGCATTTTACAATGTTGTAAATGTTCCAGGTATTTCTTCTTAAAAGAATTATTTTTCTTTAAACGACTTTAAACATCAACGGTATGTATGTATGTATGTTTGTGTTTGTTAGTACGAAATTTTGCCAGAGGCAATCATTCACTTTCTGCTGTAGAGTACGTAGCGTTTATAAAGAACATAAAATACACCCGAGTATGTCAACAATGAACGTTACCTCCCAGCCCCCACCCTGTTTTGAATAATTTAATACTCTGATAAATAATATATTTTAATGAGTTCATAATTATGCAGACCCACGTGTTGTTGGGCCATTAGCCAATACCAGTCCTCTGCTGCCATTATAGTAAGGAGCAAACGTTATAGAGAGAAAAAAGGACAACGCACAATATTTATTTCGAATATCATATTTTACTTTGAAGCGTAGGCGTAATTATGGCCAAGTTAGTGGGTGCAATGAAATCATTAGCACTCGATCCCTTAATTGTGAAGCCACAAGTGGTTCGAACCACTTTTTTTTATTCTGTGTTATTATTATTTATTTTAGAATAAAAAAACAAATTATTATCTGTTTTTAGAAATGTTTGCAAAATTCTAAGCGTAGGGGTTGTATAAACAAATTGATAAATATGGCAAATTGTATAGTTGTTGTTGTGGTTTTTACTCCAAAATCACGTCATGTAAATTTGATATTTAAATGTTTTTTTTTTTACAAACCAAGTGATATGAACACCACCCACTAATGTTTGTCATATTTTTATTTTTAACAGGGAGTGTTTTGTTTGATCACCACACCCTATATAATTTTGTCTTACGAAGTATACTCGTTGTACATATGTTTTGTACGTGTACATATTATTGGTATGTATTTTTAGAATTCAAAATGAAAAAAAAACTGTTAAGGAGTGAACCAAAATTCGGACTGGGCCGACTATATTATACCTTACATCACATTAGTTACGAATACAATTATATATGGAATTGAAATTTTAACATACATTTTTGTGGAATGGACACCGCCACGGAGATAGAAAAATGTTGCCTTCTTAAGACCTTCTCACGTACAATTTATTTTTACCTAAAGGGCTGGACCTGTATCTATATCTCAACACTCATCATTCAGCCATAACGCCATATTGTATATATAGTGTACCCTAATCCTGACTTTAGTGGGGAAGGTACCAGAGATGATGGACCTTTATATCCGATATTTGCATTAAATCTGTGAAATTAACATATTTTAAAAATTCAGTAGTTTTGGCGGGTTACTTGGGATACCATTTGTATTTTGTTTTTGCAAAATAGTCAGGCTGAATCCCAGTTTGTTGTTTTTATAAAAAACAACTATTTATTAGTGGGGAATGTATGGCATTGTCCGCCGAGGGTTAAGGCAGGGAAGACTATAGTTTCGGATCTCGCCACTAATCCTCATAAGTTCCCTTAGTTTTTTTGTTGGGATGGAATTCGACTCGAAAATAACACAAAAAATTAAGTTTTCGGTCCACTTCATTCCAAAATTATTATTTGATCATCACTGAAAATTATAGGCGTTGTCCTTGACCATAACTGGAACATCATGGAACATTTCAAAGCGATCAGCGCTATAGTTCCGCTCTCAAGAGTGATAATGGGTTACTAAATAATATACGAATACAGAGATAACTTTAAATATTTAGTTGTAACTCCCACATCCGAGCACATACAACAATATAATTGGTATCAATTTGAAGGTCAACAACTCCTCTTGGATATAAGGTCAACTTCTCGGGTCTATGTCCTTCAGGGGTAAATATATACGCTATAGAATACACACTTTGTCATTTTTCACACAAAAGTCAGGGTCCATTTGACCCGCTAAATATTGACCGATCTTTATCAAAACAGGCATGCTTATTCTTTGGCCCGATCCCCTTCTCCATGCAAAATTTCACGATGTTCGGGCCATTATTGCGGTCTCTGGAGCGACCAGAAAAACCGACAAAAATTTAGTATTTGGTCCATTTCATCCCCTAAATATTAACCGATCTTTCCCAAAAACAATAGGGGTCTTCATTGTGGGTGGACCGATAGGTCTTATTTTCGGTTTTTGTCTGAAAATCTCCCGTTCTTAATATATTGGCATATTGGCCATAAGTGGATCACTGAGCCAAATCATAAGACTTGATCAAGGTTTGCTAAAAATATAACGATGTACATATTTCGAATCAAGATTTGTTAAAAATTCTGCAATGTGCACAGTTCGGATCAAATGGGACTTTCCATTTGTTCGATATTTGATTAACAAATTCTCAAAATTGTGACCAATGTGGGAAGGTGCCAGAAGGAATGGACCGATAAATTCCATCTTCAAAAGTTCAATAGGCCTGGTTGCAATATTTTATTGGACAAAGTCTGTTTTGAATGAGATTCTCCATTAGCTTGATATTATGAAATTAATTATCAGCCAAATTTTTACCATTTTGTAGGAGAGATACCCGAAAGAGTGGACCTACATTCTCATATTCGAATATTTTAGGCATAAAAGTGCGGCAGCAAAGCTTGTCGTCAAGACAACCAAGATTAACTCAAAATGCACAAATCGAAGAAAATAACTCTGACCTGATTTTCTTGAAACTTGGCACACGTCATTCCTGACCAAAATTAGTACTTTATGCCAAATTTCGTACACATCGAAAGATATATAGGGGCTTTGTTGCCCCATTTACCTTGAATCGGACGAAAATATATATGGGAGCTATATCTAAATCGGAACCGATTTTCTAGAAACTTGGCACACATCATTCTGCACCTATTTCAGTACTCTATGCCAAATTTCATGAAAATCGAATGATATATGGGGACTTTGGTGCACCATTTACCTTAAATCGGACGAAGCTATATATGGGAGCTATATCTAAACTTCAATTGGGTTCGTCCTTGGGCCAAATAAATGTGACCTGTACTTCGATTACAATTTAGCATCTACAGACGGACGGACATGCATAAATCGATTCAGAAAGTGATTCTATGCATATTCTCAAAAACAACCATGTGTCTATCTCGTTTCCTTTTGCCTGTTACAAACATATGCACAAAGACATAATACCCTGTTCCAGAGTGTGGTGAAGGGTATAATAACCTAAGAAACTCCGTACTGGGTAATAAAATTTCTTTGAATCAACACAAACACCCTGGAGAAATGAACCTACTATTAAAATTATAAACGAAACTTTTAACCAAACTTTCCTTTATTATTTTCACAAAACATATTAAATTTCAACTCAATTTCATAAAGGCCGAAAAAAGGTAAAACCAAAAAAAATGTGTGCGAGTCCGAGTTGAGTATTAAAAAAAAGAAAACAGTGTGATAAAAATCTTAATTGAAATGTCATAAAATATGTACTTTCATTTTCCACGAATATATATATTGTTGTTGCCGTGTTTTGGGGTTTTTTGGGGAATTTTTATTGGAAATAATAGAGCAACAAAAAATTAAAAAAGAAAAACATCCCGAAACCCTGACCAAAAACCAATGGCATTAAACAACATGAACAGACAATGGCAATAACGAGCCAATAAAAAAACGAAAATTTGTTGGCCCACCCCAAGCAAAAAAAGAATAAAAACAGAACCATGTGGACTATGGCCAACACCTGTGCTCCACTTGATTTCAAAGTGAATACACATACATAAAGGACACTCCCCCCATTCTCGCACAAAAACACCACCTAACCTATAAATGGCCACTAAACAATACCTTTCAATAACTTGTAGAATTGAACGCACAATATAATACAGATACGTATTGCCTTGTGCTAGTTGTTGTCCCATGTCCTTCTTTTTATGTGACAAAAAAAAAACAACAACAAAAATACACGTTAATATCTACCCAAAACAAATGTTATTGGACACCTTTACAAAGTAAAAATTTCAATCTCCCTTGCTGACACACTACTTTGGCCACACAACCGTCAACAACATCATGTCACTCACGAAAGTGTGAGCCAAACACCAAACCCAAATGACCCATTGAATATTCCTCTCCTTCGTAAAATATAGGAAAGTAGCTATACACACACACCCTCGCGCAGGAGTAGTCATGTCATTTAGATTGGAAGATAACCGTTCATTCACACTATGAATTATAGGAAAACAAGTTGACATATCCGTTAGCAGAAGGGGAATTTATCTGTGTGCCGAATGTATTAATATCTGTTGAAGACAAATAAATTTGGTATAAGGATTTTGAACATGAAATGAAAATCTGTGTACCGAATGTATTAATATTTCTTGATAACAAACAAATTTGGTATAAGGATTTTGAACATGAAATTAAATATCCTAAAATAGAATGTGAGTTTGAAACAGAAGTAGGTTTGCGAAGTCATTAATTGGCGGATTTTGACGATGATTTTGGATAATCCAATCGAATCACTATCACAGAGAGTGTTGATGGTATAGGCATATCGTTCGGCTCATGATAAAAAAGTATAAAAATTCCTAAATTTTGAACAAAACCAAAATCGCATGGACCTAGCATAGGAGCGGTCAAATGTGATTGCCACAAGGTCTTACGTTCAATAAGTAATACTACCTTGGAATTATGCATCATTTGAGCGGTTCTGAATTGAAAAAAGGGACAAACTATTTTTTTTTATTGGATTCAATGTCATTGTCTGACCATTTTTTATCCAATTCTGACGAATGTTTGCTGGTCATTTTTATTCGAACAAAGTGCAAACCTTTTTAAAAATTAGTGAACACTCTGATGCCTTGGCAATCAGCATTTTAATATTTCAGAAAATAACAGCGATCAGAGGATGATGATTATGGAGTAGAGGATGCCTACGTCAAGATTTTAGGGTAGCTGTCTGTGGTAATTCTTGTTAAACTCTCTGAAATCTTGAAAAAATAAAGTTAAAGGTTCTGATTGACTATGATTTTGCATAATCCAATCGAATCACTATCACAGAGAGTGTTGATGTTATAGGCATATCGTTCGGCTCATAATAAAAAAGTATAAAAATTCCTAAAAACAAAATCGCATGGACCTTGCCACAAGGTCTTATGTTCAATAAGTAATACTACCTTGGAATTATGCATCGTTTGCGCGGTTCGGAACGGAATCAATGTCATTGTCTGCCCATTTTTTTTATCCAATTCTGACGAAAGTTAGCTGGTCATTAGTAAACACTCTGATGCCTTGGCAATCTTTGGCTTTTTAATATTTCAGAAAATAACAACGTTCAGAGGATGATGATGGAGCAGAGGATGTCTCCTATCTACGTCAAGATTTTAGGGCAGCTGTCTGGGGTAATTCTTGTTAAACTCTCTGAAATCTTGAAAAAAGAAAGTTAAAGGTTCTGATTAGAACGTCTATCTAGAGAGCTGTGACAATATCCTCTAAATTTTGTTGAGGTATCGATATTCATTGGGGGTAACATGGAAGGAGATTTCTTAGGACACACATTCCTTTGGCGCTTATTCTAACCGTATTAGCTGTCATAACTTTGTGCAGCCCCAAGAGTTTATAACGCCGCGAAATATTGGTCCCAGACCCACCTTTAAGTATACCGATCGTCATATCTCGACTAGCTGAGTCGATCTAGACATGTTTGTCCGTCCGTCCATTATAATTTGTAAACACGATACATGCCACAGTTATGGATCAATCTTCACGAAATTTTGCATGTAGGATGGGTTCTGGCCAATGAAGACCCCTTTTGTTTTTGGGAAGGATTTCTTAATATATATGGGATGAAATGGACCAAATACTTAATTTTTGTCTGGTTTTCTGGTCGCTTTAGAGGCCGCAATTATGGCTCTAACATCGCGAACTTTTACATGGAGAAGGAAATCGGGCTAAAGTATAAGCATGCATGTTTTTAAAAAGATCGGTCAATATTTAGCGGGTCAAATAGACCCTGACTTTTGTGTGAAAAATTACAAAATTTGTATTCTATAGCGTATATATTTACCCCTGAAGGACATAGACCCGAGAAGTTGATATTATATCCAAGAGCAGTGGTTGACCTTTAAATTAATACCAATTATATTGTTATATGTGCTCGGATGTGGGAGTTACTCTTAAATATTTACAGGTACTTATGTTCTCAGATATTATTTAGTAACCCATTACCACACTAGAGGGCGGAAATATAGCTCTGATCGCTTTGATATTTTCCATGAGTATCCATATATGGTCAAGGACAATGCCTATAATTTTCGGTGATGATCAGATAATAATTTTGGGATGAATTGGACCGAGAACTAAATTTTTTGTTTTTTTTTTCTTAAGTCGAATTATAGGCCACAATGGGAAACCGAACATCGCAACACAACCCACGGTGAATGGAATATGGCCAAGAAATTAGAAGGGATGTACTGAATCTTAGTAATATTGGTTAACCCCTACACGGTCAAGAGTGTGGAAATATCGCGAAATATTGCCCCAGCTCAGAATATAGAATCACAGAAAGTTAGATTTTCGTGGAAGTTGTGTAGGGTATCATATGGTCGGCCCCGTCCGACTATACTGCTCCGCTCACTGGTTTAGTATTTTGCGTTTGTAAATCCTCGAACAAACGGATCCATAATATTAGTATACCCCGTATAATATTGTGGAGTTTACTGAAACATATGGCCATCTTAAATAATAACCTAACAAAGTTCTTCATTTTTCTCTACATCCAAGTTTTGAATTATACGATAAAAGGTAAGGTAAAAGAAACTAAACCAAATGACTTTGTCAAAAACTTTCACCTGACAGCAGCATAACGAGCATAGTTTCACAGTGACAGCTCAATTGAAGCTGTGTCACGCAATAGCCATTAATATTGCTTAAAAATTGGTAGGGAAAATCTATTATTATTTCTTGTCCAAGCAAGATGATGCTCCTTCAATACCACTTAATTGGTCCAGTGCGCAACGAAACTTCACAGCACAGCTTCATTCAAGTGTATAGCCAGCTAATATTAAATTCCATGTTGACCTTTTTTGGTAGTTCAGCTTTATCCCATTTATCTGGTGGCTTTTGTCAAGTTGGTAATCTTTTTTTTCTAAAGAATTCACATTATCATTCTCAAGTTACGCAGTATTCCCACAGATGCTCATCATCGAGAATACTAAAGCAACCGGTGAGGTGGAGAACCATTGGCTTCAAAAATTAAATTTCATTTTAACAAAAAGCTTTTTTGAAAATTTAACCAACATTGTTGTGAAGGATAGCCAATCCAATAGCCGCCACCTTCATCAGTCCCGTTACCAAAGAAATAGCAAAACAGAAAAAAAGGAAAATGTATCACACGATAGCAATTCTACACAGGTAGGTTGTTTGTATGTATGAGTCCGTCTGCGTGCGTGCTTCTCGACAACAAAAGAGTTTTTTTTTCTTTTTGGTACCTTTTTGTATTTGCTTCCGAACGAGCAATTCCCTTAACATGATAAAATAATAGAAATATGATGAAGAGAACAAAACTTGATACTTTTGCTGTTGCTGTTATTCGTTCACTTTTTCCACTCCAAATTGTCAGTGGGAACTTCTTGTTGCACACTCTGTTTTCTTCATTTTCGTTATCCTTATAATATTGTAGCTCTCGGCATTGTGTGTGTGTGTATCCCAAGACATTTTAAATAATTTCGTTAGTTTCATCCTAGGAGAGGTAACAAATTTCCTTCTTTTGTTGCGAACAGTTGGCCAGGAAAAATGTGACTTTCGAATTAAGGAAATATATTTTACTAAAAAAATTAAAGAGATGCAAATTGGCTTTAAATTTCACTAGAACGAAGAAAGGAAATTACCAAAGATGGGATATTCTACTATTTTAATGTGATATAGGTAATTCGTACATACAAGGGCTATTACACTGTGCAACACAAAAAATAATTACCGCGAAATTCCAACAGATTATGAAAGAGGGGATTTTTTATCCCCTCTTTCAGAAGAAGACACGTGTATCGGCGTTTTGAAAGTTTACGTCGGGAGGTAACCAAAAAAGGCGGGGCAATATTCCCCCTTTTCAAGAATTTTGATCATTTTCGAATTATGATTTCTTGAAATCCTTGCATTTTAGGTATATAGTGTCTTCGGCAATATTACTGATAAAATATCGAGGAATATTTTGGTCAGCAACTTTAACCCTCAACCGACTCATTAAAGGGGTCTTTTCGGTCCCCTTTTCCAGGAGTGATTGAAAACTCATTCAAAACGGGGTTAAAGCTGCTCAGAATATTCTACAGAAATGTTCGCCATAAAGTTTTACTATAAGTCTCAGAATAGACTAAAACTCAAAAATCAGACTAAATGTCGAAAATCTTAAAAAAAAAACAAAAACTCATTTTAGGGTTAATATCGTACTTATTACTAGTTTTTACCCATTTTCCCACAATATGTCGTTTTAGTAGGATAGTATAAGGAACAAAAATATTCTCCATCAATTTTTAGCATAAGTCACTGAACAAGAGAAATCTGTATATATAATGTATATACCGAATATATAGTCATACATTTTGAACCAAAAATTAAAAATGTTATTGTATTTTTTTCAAAGACATTTCCCAGTATTTTTTTAGAAAAAGTGCATGAAAGTAACATGAAACTTAATTCTGGGTACATAATGTCAAAGAATAAAATATTCTACGTCAAAATCCACTTCAAGTCTCAGAATAAACTATATATTTATATTCAATAGTTTTTAAGAAATTTACAGTATAAAATTAACTGAAGTCTGCAAAAAATTGTTGTTATTATATATAATTTTATTATGTATATTTTCATGCACTTTTTCGAAAAAAATACTGGGAAATGTCTTTGAAAAAAATACAATAAAATTTTTAATTTTTGGCTTTAACCCCGTTTTGAATGTGTTTTCAATCACTCCTGGAAAAGGTGACCGAAAAGACCCCTTTAATGAGTCGGTTGAGGGTTAAAGTTGCTGACCAAATTATTCCTCGATATTTTATCAGTAATATTGCCGAAGACACTATATACCTAAAATGTAAGAATTTCAAGAAATCATAATTCGAAAATGATCAAAATTCTTGAAAAGGGGGAATATTGCCCCGCCTTTTTTGGTTACCTCCCGACGTAAACTTTCAAAACGCCGACACACGTGTCTTCTTTTTTATCCCCTCTTTCATAATCTGTTGGAATTTCCCGGTAATTATCAAAAAAATTCAAATTTGTCACACAGTGTTATTTTTATTTCAGGACTAATAAAGAAATATTTTTTTAAAAACCAGTGAGCAGGGCAATATTGTCGGACGGGGACGACCATATGATAACCTACACAACTTCCACGAAAATCTAATTTTCTATGATTAGACATTCTGAGCTTGGGCAATATTTAGCGATATTTGTACCCCCTTGACCGACTAGACGTCTACTAATATTACTAATATTCAGTACAGCTATTCTAATTAATTGTCCAGATCCCCTTCACCGTGGATTGTGTTGTGATGTCCGGCTTTCAATAGTGGCCTATAAATCGACTCATAAAAAACACAAAAAAATAAGTTTTCGGGCCACTTTATCCAAATATTATTATATGATCAACACCGAAAATTATAGGCGTTGTCCATGACCATACCTAGATCCTCATGGAAAATTTCAAAGCGATCTGCGATATATTACCGCCCTATAGTGTGGTAATGCGTTACTAAATAATATATGAATACGTAAGGTCCTGTAAATATTTAAAGGGTAACTACCACATCCGAGTACACACGACAATGCAATTGGTATAGATGTAAAGGTAAACCACTCCTCTTGGATATCCTATCAACTTCTCGGGTCTATGTCCTTCAGGAGTAAGTATATACGCCATAGAATACAAATTTTGTCATTTTCCACACAAAAGTCTGGGTCCATTTGACCCGCTAAATATTGACCAATCTTTATCAAAATAGACATGCATATTCTTTGGTCCGATCCCCTTCTCCATGCAAAAATTCGCGGTATTTGGGTCATAATTGCGGCCTCCGGATCGTCCAGAAAAACCAACAAAAATAAAGTTTTTGGTCCATTTCATCCCCTAAATATTAACCGATCTTTTCCAAAAACAATAGGCCAAAACCCATCCTAAATGCAAAATTTCGTGAAGATTGGTTCATAACAGACGGACAGACGTCTGTCATGACAGACGGACGGACACACATGTCTAGATCGACTCAGCTAGTCGAGATATGACGATCGTTATGCTTAAAGGTGGGTCTAGGACCAATATTTCGCGGCGTTACAACCTTTTGGGCTGCACAAAGCTATAATACCCTGACAACATAGTTGTGTAGGGTATAAATACAATATTTATTTATTTATTTTGCCGATTATAGCGCTTTCATGGATTTGTCTCGTCTTCGAAGACCCAAGCCATGGATAGCGGAATTTTCGACTCATGCGCATAGTTTTTTCACATTTGGCAATCCTATAAATGACTTAAAATCACTACCATCGCATTTTATATTCTAACCCTTGGATTCTCATTAGGTACACATTTCACCATCAAAAATTATCAATGTGGGTCTATGGTTCAGGATAGGGTCTAGAGAACGAAATTTTTTAGACGTCGGGCATGTTTTTATATCAAATTGACTATAAAACGACATTTACATCAGAACTTTTTACCGGGTTAACCTACTTCATGATGATTTATTTGACATATGGAATTGACAATTTAAACCCACTGGGTTAATGAAACCCGGTACAATGTGAACGTACAATAATTTGGAACTTTTTATTTTAATGGTGTGTCAAATTTCCCCATTAAAAAGTATTAATATCAGTTTTTTTTTTTGGGTTTTGGAGAATGACATATATTCAGAAAACTGTAGAGGTGAAGGTTTGCACATAGTCCTCATATTAAAGTACTACTCTATCTTCTTTGCTTTGAAGATTTTAGATGCATTCTCTGGGTTCTGGTGTAGGATATATTTTTGCCTTCACTTTTCTATATAGGTATATGTTTGAGCATATCTCCCATATAAATGTTCCATTATTAAGTGGAACGCCACCCATTTTCGGGTTTATGATTTCTACATCACACCCACCCTCCTAATCTGGTTTTTCATTTTACTTTACCATATGAAGTACCCGACATTTTTTGAGATAATGTTAATATACTTCACATGGTGAATGATATAAAAAGCACTGACTGGACGAACTTGAAGATTTTTTTTACTTGTTTACAGATGCACTGTCACTTTTTTAACATTGGAAAATCAAACTTATGGCGAGAAACATAGGGAAATTTTAATGCGTCAAAATAAAATCGAAATAATGCCCAAAATTTTAACCAATTCCAGAAAATAAAATAAAAATGCTAAAAAAGGTGCTAGGTGCTACATCACTTTTTTTGTGCTAAACGAGTTTGAAAAGTGCTAAATCTAGCACTAAAAGTGCTAAATTGGCAACACTGCCTATTGGTCCAATCCTTCTCGAACCTCCACCACAAAAGTTTAAAATTCTCAATATTAGGCTAATGGATCCCTCTAATTTGATCTCAATTATGCATATCGTAAATTTACTTTCAAACTAATATTGAGTTCGAATAGATCCTCCGATTCAAAGAAAACTTTGCACAATCCAACATTTTAATCATGCCTGTATATTATTGGAATATGAGAATTATCAGCCCACTCCTTTTAGTACCTCAGACACAAAGAATCAACGTTTTGAAAACCTGCAAATCTCATTTAAATTTCAATTTGAACATTGCCCACCATAATATCGAGACACTCCTTTACGCACCTCTTCCATAATGGGTCAAAACTTTGAAAAATTGTTAATCTTATAACAATGGTATGGAATGTCCGATTTAATGTCAAATATGCTCATCGAAATATTTATTTCAAATTTAAATCAATTCCAAATATGGCAGCCATTTTTCCACTGCTTCAGCAGCTATAACCCACACGAAATGGTCAATATGTTGCTGAGACTTAATTTTATAATATGAGGTTGGGGAAAAATAAAAAATTGGTGTAAATGGTTTAAAACAGTTATGGTCGATTTTTAGCTCCTGGGCGATGTTACGACTGCTGACATGCCGGTCAACTTCGATAATTTCTCCGATTTTATCGACATTTTCGATGACCGGCCTACCTGTACGAAGTGCATATTCACGGAATATTCAATTTCTTTCAAAATTTGCGCATTAGCAGCGCTTATTTTATTACGCTTTCATACTTTATGTGTAATTGTAGTTGTGAAAAAATGTGTTTAATCCATTTTAATAGAATTTCATTGTAATTGTTGTTGTTGCGGGTTTCCTTTTCCTGTACAGACCACACTTGGTGCTAAATGGTTAGCAATTCGATTTCATGACAACGCCATAAAAAGCAACACACACACACGCATTTATATTCTATTGTTGCTGCATAAACGGACCGAAAAAGTCAATAATAATATTGTGTGTTGGCAGTATCTACCAGTTGCTATATTATTCCACAAAAAGGCAACAAAAAAAAACAAATGTGATAAAATCCAGATTCACTTGTTATGGAAAGTGACTATTAAGTACATTGTACTAGCGATTTCACTAGTCATGTTTCTAGTGAAGTATTTACAATTTACCTTAAATGGCATTATGGGAGTTTCTATGTGTATTGGAATATTGTATAGCATATACATACATAGCCAGTTCGGTTTGACGTACAGTGACTTGAAAAATCAACCCAGTAAGGAAAGCAGTAAAGTCAGACGGGGCCGACTATATTATACCCTTCACCACATTGGGTGAATCCTAACAGACGCCGCATTTTTAAAGGACCAGTAAAATGAAATTGTATCAATACATATGTCGTTCTGCATCCGATACTAAATTTTTCATTTGGTCAGACATAGAAGCTATATCTAAATCTGAACCGATTTCAGAAAACTTAACACACATAATTCTAGACATATTTCGTTACGCTGTGCCAAATTTCGTGCAAATCGAAATATATATAGGGACTTTGGTGCACCATTTACATAAAATCGGACGAAACTATATATGGGAGCTATATCTAAATCTGAACCGATTTTCATGAAACTCAGCACACATCATTCTAGGGCTAATTCATTACGCTATGCCAAATTTCGCCCAAATCGAAAGATATATAGGGACTTCGGTGCACCATTTACATTAAATCGGACGAAAATATATATGGAACTATATCTAAATCTGAACCGATTTTTCCCAACTTCAATAGGGTTCGTCCTTGGGCCAAATAAGTGAGCTGTGCCAAATTGCATCCAAATCGGATCATAAATGCAACCTGTACTTCGTTAACAAAAATACATGGACGGACGGACATGCATAAATCGACTCAGAATGTGATTCTATGCATATTCTCAAAAGGAACCATGTGTCTATCTCGATTCCTTTTGCCTGTTACAAAAATATGCACAAAGACATTATACCCTGTACCACAGTGTGGTGAAGGGTATAAAAAATGAAATTACTTCGTGAATATTTTCGAGTGATCATATTTCGACGTGGATTATCACTAAAAGAGCGCATGGATGGATTTAAAACTTTGTATGGTGATGAAGCACCATCCTTTAGCACTATAAAAAAACTAGTTTGAAGACGAATGTGGTACATTGGTCGTGCGTTACCTCATAGCTTAAGATCATTATGTGATATTTCCTGAGATAAAGGTATTCTTAGGCATTTTTTCTCTAGCTCTGCACCCCAAAAATAACTTATGACTTAGAACATGTCGATTGCATTGGTCATTTCCCAATACTGCTTCGTACCAGCTTACATAAAAAAACCGGATATAAAATGGCAACTTTTAACAATAATAGATACACTAACACTTCGCAGGTGTTTGCAAGTTACACATGCAAATTTTTTAGCATGTATTTGTATACGTTGTATTTGCATGATGTATACATACATACATGATGCATACAATACACATATACATATTTGTGTATCATAGTTTTTTGTCGCTACGATTTTTTTCACTTTATATTTATTTTATTTTTTTGATGGAAAATATTTCTTTTGTGTTACTCTTTTCTGGGAACTCATAACTTTATCACTTTGTGGCACAAACAATTTATAGATGCTATCAGAATTTATGAACATATTTTATGTGTATAAGGTGTTATGTTGTTTTTGCGTTTTTCTTTCGTTTTGAATTTAATTGCTAGAATTTCCATTCCATTTCTTAATTTCCATTTCATATTTGATTTTGAAAATAGGTGATGGGACTTACGAAGAAATAAAAAAGATTGTTGAAAATATGGATAGTTTTTTTGAAGCATTAGCAAATAAATACACGATAAAAGTAAGTCTTGACATTTTTTTTTCTTAAAATACATATACAGCCTTCTCTATCTCGTTTCTACTTTTTCTTGTATACGAGGTCTGATCAAAAAATAAACTGTTCATTTATTCATCAATAAATATATTGTGGCCTCTAAAGTTATGCCCCGCAGATATTACAAGGGTTGCCAAAACTATTATGGAGAAATAAGTCTAGATTTTGTTTACAAAAATCCTAATTTTTTTTTAAATCCAGAAAATAGTGCTAAAAATTAATAAAAACAAGTTTGTTAAAAAAAAAAAAACCAGTAAGGAAAGTAGTAAAGTCGGACGGGACCGACTGTATGATACCCTTCACTACTTTAAGTATATTCAACAGATGAATCCTAACAGACGTCGCAGTTTTAAAGGTCCAGTATAATGAAATTGGATCCATAAACATGTCATTCTGAAACAGGGTACAGGGTATTATGTCTTTGTGCATATGTTTGTAGCAGGCAAAAGGAAACGAGATAGACACAGCGTTCCTTTTGAGAATATGCATAGAATCAATTTCTGAGTCGATTTACGCATGTCCGTCCGTCTGTCCATTGTAAACAAAGTACAGGTCGCAGTTACGATCCGATTTAGATGAAATTTGGCATAGATCACTTATTTGGCCCAAGGACGAATTAGATACAGCTCCCATATATATTTTCGTCCGATTTAATGTAAATGGTGATCCAAAGTCCTTATATATCTTTCGATGTGAATGAAATTTGGTACAGCGTACTGAATTGGTTCTAGAATGATGTGTGTTAAGTTTCCTGAAAATCGGTCCAGATTTAAATATAGCTTACATATGTATTTTCGTCCGATTTAATGTAAATGGTGTATCAAAGTCCCTATATATATTTAGATTTGCACGAAATTTGGCATAGCGTAATGATTATATTTAGATATAGATATATATTTAGATATATTTGCACGGCATAGCGTAATGAATTAGGTCTAGAATGATGTGTGTTAAGTGTCGTGAAAATCGGCTCAGATTTAGATATAGCTCCTATATATCTTTTCTTCCGATTTTATGTAAATTGTGCACTAAAACCCAAAGTTTGTCCGATTGTCACACAATTTTGTACAGAGATAAACTTATATTAACCACAGGTTAATATAAGTTAATCTCTGGCAAGTCTCATTGAAATCGGTTCACATTATTTATATATATACAATATCTATAGCAACTCTATATCTGACCAAATGAAAAATTTAGTATAGGTTGCAGAATGACATGTTTATGGATCCATTTTCGTGTTTATGGTCTTTAACGCCTGTTAGGATTCATCTGTTGAATATACCCAAAGTGGTGAAGGGTATCATATAGTCGGCTTCGTCCGACTTTACTACTTTCCTTACTGGTTTTTCACTGAGTTGGAGAGGAAGTTCCAGATGGGGCAGCTCTATGTAGCCCCTTCGTAGAATTTATTGTAGGTTTGGAAAAATATTGCGTTTCGCAAAGTTTGAATCAAAACAGACATTCCATTATCAAGATATTGGATAAATTTTTTTCAAAATTTTGACAGAAGAAGTGGACCAACGAGACTCCTTTTCAACCTAATATTTTAACCATTCCAAGTTAATATTTTACCCATATTAATATTTTAACCATTCCAACTTTATACAGGAATGGTTAAAATATTAGGTTGTACAAAGTTTAGTTCAAATCGGATATATTTTATAAAATTAATTTTCAGTAACATTTGTACAATATTGTGTGGAAGTTACCCCTTGAAGTGCACCATCTTCCAACATGAATTAAGTTTGATAGAAATATTACGATCTGCATATTTGGCATCAAATCGGATATTCCACACCATCCACAAAAAAAATTTTAAAATATTTACGTATTATGGGAGATTTATCAGAAAAAGCGGACCGCTGGGTCCCATACAGACATGGTTCAAATATTAGGTTGTGTAAACTTACGTTTGAACTGGATGTTCTGTTCGAATCATATTATAAAATTTCTTTTCAGCTCAATTTTGGCCATTTTGTGTCGACCGATTTTCCTCATCATCGAACATAATTTAAGTTTGAAAGAAACTTTGCATTAGTTTTATAAAAATTGCAAATGTTGACCTTTTGTGTATGAAATATAATGGGGAGTGGACCGATGGGTCGCATCTTCGGACTACATCTAAGCTTGGTAGAGATAAAATGTTGTGCAAAATTTTGTTCAAATCGGATAACTCGTTCGCTTGATATTATAAAATTAATGTTAAGAAAAAACACTGACCATTTTGTGAGGGAGCTACTAGAAGGAGTGGACCAATATACCCCATCTTCGAGCATAAACTAAGTTTGGAAGAAATATTACGATGTGCAATGTTTGGATAAAATCGGGTATTCCATACCAGCCAGATATTTTTATTTTGGAGTCGGATATTTTTAAATCTACTCCAAATTGTCTAAAACGGATTTGGTGCAAAGAAATGACATATAAAGCCAATATTACGATAAGGCTCATTTTTGCCGTTGAAAAACGTATATACCGCCATTAGACATAAGGCTGATGGTATAAAAGTTCGAAAATCGAACATTCGTAACTCACATAATGGTAATAATATGAAGAATATTCTAGATAAACCGGTAAATATGTATATTTAGGGTAAACATTTGTTAAAAACACATGTATTAAATTGGAGTAAACATTTATTAAAATGTTAATTATATTTATATTAGCATTTTTAACATTGTGTAAATGAATATATTTTTATTTTTATTTCTAGACATGAATGAATTTATTAATAGACATTAAAATCTCGAATGCTTTGATCAACTGGTATAATGTTTTTAAAATACAGCACTCAATACCGATGTGCATCTTCTGAAATTGATTTAAAACACTGGTCACAAAGACAACACTTTTATAGCGGACAAAAATAAAAAAATAAAATAAAACATCGACCAGACATTTCACTTTACATTAATGGCTTTACGTAAATTCGTCTTCATTTATTTATATTGCGGCTTACGTAGTTACCTGATAATTTTTTTTTTTAAATCCACTTTCATTCCACTCCACAGCATTCTTAGACAACGCAGCAGCAAAGAGAAAACAAAATCCCTTTCATCGTGATGACCACAAATGTAAATATGTATATACAAAACACAACCTTTACGCACAAGTCACGTACAAATATTATTGTTGTTGGTGTTTTTGGTTTTGTTTTTGCTATCTCGCCCGGGATTAACCAAGCCAAATTACATAATTTACATTCAAAGACACCGACATGCAATACATCTTAATTTGATTGTTTTTTTCACGGGACTTTTTATTTATTTTTAGCTCTCGAACATTTTAATTAAAATCGGGCGGGTTGCTTTCCAACAAACATTTTTCGTGGCCTTCTGGTCAAATGCAGACAGGGTATCCTTTTCACAATTGTCGGTTTTTTTGTGTGCGTTTTCTATTTTCAGCCCCGTTAGAAAGATTTCCATTTAAGGAATAACAAATCCTTTTGGTGGATTTAAATGTCATAGCACCCTTTGTTTATTCGAAGGCAAGTGTAGGGTAGAAGTGTTGGCCGTATAACATAAGACTTTTTATCATTTAATAGAAGACACAGTTTTCTATACGAAAACATTATTGTATTCTATAGGAAGATTTTATACCATAAGATGATATTGTGGACTTTTCTATACGAAAATCTTTTGTGTATTCTATCTGAAGACGTTATTCCATAAGCTGATATTGTGGACTTATTTAGATATACATTTTGGACATTTTTACGAAGATCGTTTGTGGAATTCGTAAAGAACGTAATAGAATATATTTTGGATTCCATAGGAATACCCATTGGCTCTTTGAAAGAAGATCACTATATCTTCCATACTAATTGATCTTGGTTCTTTATAAGAAGATCTTTTGGTAGTCGATAAGAAAATATTCTGCTAGAAGGACTCTTGATTTGCTTAATATAGATTTTGTGTCCTCTAAAAGAAAACATTGTTGGTCTTCATAAAAAAATATTTTTTGGATTAAAAAAAAAAAACATTTGTCCAGTATGAAAAAAAACTGTTTTCTTCTCTATGTGAAGATCTTCTAAGAACACCAAATGAGAAACATGATCTCTTTGGATTAGAATATATACAAAGTGCGGCGGAACCTAAAAAAATAAAGTATCTGTGAAAATGGTGCCTGGGTGTCTGTGAAAAGAAACCAGTAAAGAAAGTATTAAAGTCGGACGGGGCCGACTATATGATACCCTTCACCATTTTGGGTATATTCAACAGAGGAATCCTAGCAGACCTCGCATTTTTAAAGGACCAGTAAAATGAAAGTGGATCCATAAAAACGTGTCATTCTGCAACCGATACTAAATTTTTCATTTGGTCAGATATAGAAGCTATATCTAAATCTGAATCGATTTTCAGGAAACTTAACACAAATTTTGCGCAAATCGAACGATATTAAGGGACTTTAGTACAACATTTACCTTAAATCGGACGAAAATATATATGGGAGCTCTATCTAAATCTGAACCGATTTCCAGGAAACTTAACACACATCATTCCAGGCCTAATTCATTACAATGTACCAAATTTCGTGCAAATCGAATGATATATAGGGACTTTGGTGCACCATTTACATTAAATCGGACGAAAATATATATGGGAGCTATATCTAAATCTGAACCGATTTTCAGGAAACTTAACACACATCATTCTAGACGCTGTGACAAATTTCGTGCAAATCAAAAGATATATAGGAACGTTGGTGCACCATTTACATTAAATCGGTCGAAAATATATATGGGAGCTATATCTAAATCTGAACCGATTTTCAGAAAACCTAACACACATCATTCTAGACCTAATTTGTTACGCTGTGCCAAATTTTGAGCAAATCGAGAGTTATATAGGGACTTTGGTGCACCATTTACATTAAATCGGAATAAAATATATATGGGAGCTATATCTAAATCTGAACCGATCTTTCCCAATTTCAATAGTGTTCGTCCTTGGACCAAATAAGTGACCTATGCCAAATTTCATCCAGTTCGGATCATAAATGCGACCTGTACTTTGTTCACAAAAATACATGGACGGACGGACAGACGGACATGTGTATATCGACTCAGAAAGTGATTCCAGACTTAATTCCGTACGCTGTGCCAAATTTCGTACAAATCGAAAGAAAAGGAAAGAAAAGAAAGATATATAAGGACTTTGGTACACTATTAACAGAAAATCCGACGAAACTATATATGGGAGCTATATCTAAATCTTAACCGATTTTGACGAAACTAAGTAAACATCATTCTAGACTTAATCGAGTACGCTATGCGAAATTTCGTGCAAATCCAAGGATATATAGAGATATTGGTACATCATTTACAGAAAATCGGACGAAACTATATATGGGAGCTATATCTAAATCTGAACCGATTTCATCCAATTCGGATCATAAATGTGACCTGTACTTTGTTCACAAAAATACATGAACGGACGGACAGACGGGCGGACATGCGTAAATCGACTCAGAAAGTGATTCTATGCATATTCTCAAAAGGAACCATGTGTCAATCTCGTTTCCTTTTGCTTGTTACAAACATATGCACAAAGACATAATACCCTGTACCACAGTGTGGTGAAGGGTATAACAGTTGATGGTCTGTGAACTTTTTTGAAAAAATGAGACCTGAGAGGCTATGATTTTTATTTTATAGAAAAAATGGGATCTGGAAATTCTTTTCCGCAAACCTTTTTTTACCCAAAATGCCAAGTTACAGTAAATATTTCCTGGAAAGGTGAATTTCACCCTCCAACAAAATGCAATATACAATCTCCGATCTCCTTATGGAGAAGGGTATGTAAGGGATAACAAGTAAAAATAATACCAAAATTCAATTAGGAAAATTTTAAATCGTAATTCGTTATCGTAATTAAATCCCGGAATTTTATTTAATGCAATATCAATTTATTTTGTAAAAAGATCTGATGCAAAATTCGTATGTTATAATACCTATAATAATAATTAAAGTAGTATTTAATAGGAAATCCTGTAATAACATGAACAGGGATTTAGCACCAAACTTTTTTTTTAATTAAACTCCTTTAATATTTTTCTGATTAGGAAATGAAAAGTTTTTCTTTCACGCACATTATACCATTTGACAGCAGACATTAAGGACCTTAATTAATGTTTTCCCCGATTTTTTTACAATTAACTTATGTGACAATAATATTTTATTGTTATTCTACATTTCCAATAAACTTTACCAAATCTAATCGAAACAGTGTCACGCTGTGGTCGAACAGAAACGAGTGGGTTTTGTGTTGTTTGCCCATTCCACACACACACACACATATGAAACAGTAGCACTTATGGCGAAAACAAACAACACGGAAAAGCAAAGTTAAATCCGAGGAACATAAAGCAACAGTATTTTCCTGGTTAGTTCTTCTTTTCACCCTCGCCAACAAAAAAGGAAAACAAAATCCCCCACAAACAAGTCGAAAACATAAATTTCTATTCAAAATGGAAATGGAAAAGCAACAAAGAAACAAAAAATAAATTCAAAACAAACCATATGACCCACAACGAAACAAGGAAAACAGACCCCAAAAGTCATTTCCCCCCCCCCCCCCCCCTTTCTCCCTCCAGTACAATGAGCAAAATATGTGGGTGGAAGTGTGTGTGTGAGGAAACTAAATTTGTGAAAGGGGTTTTTGCTATTTTTTTGTTATTTAAGGACTAAAGACCTTAATGTGGCAGTATATCGCAAAGCGTCTGACAGTTTCATGACAGTGAATATACATTTACGTGACTTATGATACGGTCGGCATTGTGTTTTTTTTATTATTTGGAAATAGTAGGAAAATGGTAAGGTGTACACCGTTGTTTTTTTTCTGAAAAATGTTATAGGTAATGGTTTTTAAGTTATTCACATATGTTAAGGTGGAAGAACCGAGAACAAACAAAATGTATGTTTGCCAAGTGGATGATCGTTTTGTTATATTCACTGTCACATATATATGTAGTATAACCATATGAGCTGTCCTTGAAATATCACTGAGATACATACATGTCAACTAGCGAATCTGGGTATCTATGTTAAGTGCTATGAAATCATGTTGCTTTCTAAGGAAATTGGAAACTAACTTTATACTATATGTTATGGTAATGAATCGCCAGGAAAATTTCCCAAAGTCTAGAACCGCTTTAAAATTCATTTTTCATAATATGGTGGCTATAATAATGTTTACACGTAAAGGTATTTTTTTTAGAAAGGTTATATCAACTCATAGCGCAAAATATGTCCCCTCTCGAAATCCCCTCAGTACATTAAATGCCGATCTGGCTGCATATGAAAGCACGCCATATGATAATTCTTGAATAGGTTTTTACCAAAATGTTTACACCTTCGAAGATGGAGAATTGCGGTTCGCCCAAAGTAATAAAGTTTTCGGGAAAATTTATACCGCGTTGTTTGATGACATAATTTTCCTAATAAACGACATTTCCTTATAAAAACGTTTCCTAATGAAAGGTTCATTAGTTATTCTTATCGAGGAGCAGGGGGTACCATAATGTGATATTTTACACTATGGCCAGGAATCCTCTTATTGGCAAAAATTCAATTTGTGGGCTTTGAACTAAATTTGATATTATTATGGGTCACAGTTTGCAAATGACACGAGGTAAAATCAAAACTACATATTTTTATGAATATAATTTATATATCAAAAATGTTATATAACATCAATTAAATAGGTGGAATTGGTAATGAAGGTGAACAATTTTAGTAATTTGAAGTTAATCATTAAAAATATGTTTTCAAAAAACTGTTATTCAAAAGCTAATGCCTAACAGTGCCAGAGGATATTTTAATGGTTATAGCACCAATCGGCCCCAATAATTTGGGGACCGCTCATAAACTTAAGAGTTATTGCCGATAGTCGTTTACAATTGCATGTAAAAATGTAATTAAAACCAGTAAGGAAAGTAGTAAAGTCGGACAGGGCCGACTTTATGGTACCCTTCACCACTTTGGGTGTATTCAATAGTTCCATTGATTCGTTTTGTGTCAACCGGTGCAACATTTACCTAAACTCCAACGAACATACCAATGGGAGCTAAACCTAAATCTGAATCGACTTCAACAAAATTATGTCAATCGTACACACTTTGTGTCTTTAGTGCACACTTTACATAAAATCGAAGGAAAATATATATGGGAGCTATATCTAAATCTGAATCGATTTTCACGAAACTAAACACACAGCATTCAAGACTTTATTCCGTACGCTATGCCAAATTTCGTGCAAATCAAAGGATATATAAGGTCTTTGGTGCACCATTTACATAAAATCGGACGAAACAATATATGGGAGCTATACCTAAATCCGAACCGATTTTCACGAAACTTAGCACACATACTTCCACACTTAATCGAATACGCTATGCCAAATTTCGTGCAAATCCAAGGATATATAAGGTATTTGGTACACTATTTACAGAAAATCGGACGAAACTATATATGGGAGCTATATCTAAATCTGAACCGATTTTCACGAAACTTAGCACACATCATTCCAGACTTAATTTCGTACGCTATGCCAAAATTTCGTGCAAATCCAAGGATATATAAGGTCTTTGGTATACCATTTACAAAAAATCAGACGAAACTATATATGGGAGCTATATATAAATCTGAACCGATTTTCACGAAACTTAGCACACATCATTCTAGACTTAATCGAGTACACTGTGCCAAATTTCGGGCAAATCGAAAGATAAATAGGGACTTTGGTGCACCATTTACCTTAAATCGGACGAAAATATGTATGGGAGCTATATCTAAATCTGAACCGATTTTCAGGAAACTTAACACACATATTTCTAGGCCTAATTATTTACGCTGTACCAAATTTCGTGCAAATCAAAAGATATATAGGGACTTGGGAGCTATATCTAAATCTGAACCGATTTTCAGGAAACTTAACACATTTCATTCTAGACCTAATTCATTACACTGTGCCAAATTTTGTGCAAATCGTGAGATATATAGGGACTTTCGTGCACCATTTACCTTAATTTGGACGAAAATATATATGGGAGCTATATCTAAATCTGAGCCGATTTTTCCCAATCAATAGCTTTCGTCCTTGGGCCAAATAATTGACACATGCCAAATTTCATCCAAATCGGATCATAAATGCGACCTGTACTTTGTTCACACAAATACATGGACGGAAGACGGACATGCATAAATCGACTCAGAAAGTATATTATCAAAAGGAACCATGTGTCTATCTCGTTTCCTTTTGCCTATTACAAACATATGCACAAACAAAGTGTGGTGAAGGGTATAAAAATTAGAGGAGCAGTCAAATGATACCTGCACAACTACCAACGTGCTCTAATTTCCGGCAGATCTATATTCCGAGCCTGATAATTCGCAATGTATACACCATATTCATCAATTAGAGGTCAAAAGCTCCTCTTTCTTACCCTGACAGATTATCCGAATCATGTTTTCCTGAGTAAACATTTTCGCCATTCGACTCAAATTTGGTCTTGGTTCCTATGACGATAAATAAATAGTTTGCCAGATCTTGGTTCCTATGACGATAAATAAATAGTTTGCCAGATCCTGCCTCCGTGTAAAATTTATGATGTTCGACCTACATTTTTGGCCTCTAGAGTTACTAGAAAACCATACAGAAAAAAGTTGTTAGTCCATTCCATACCATAAATATTATCTGATCATCGCCGAAATGTGTATGTATCGCCCTTGATCATAACCGGAACCTCATATAAAATGTCATAGAGATTCACTAACTAAATCAAGTACGTAGACACCTGTAATTATCTAAGTATAACTCCCACATCCGAGTACATACAACAATATAATTGGTATTAATTTAAAGATCTACCATTCCTCTTGAATATAAACATCCGGACTTACATCCTGCAGTACTAAATAAATATATGCCATAGAATAAAAATGTTGTATTTTTCACACAAAAGTCTAATCCATTTGACCTGCTAAATATTAACCGATCCTGATCATTCTTTCTCTATGGTCAGGCCCATTTCTCTGTGTCAAATTTCGTGATGTTCAGTTCATAATTGTGGCCTCTACCTCAATTTTCGATGGAATCTATTGAATTTTTTACGTTTTTCTTGCAGAATCGTAATCAGCGGCCCGAAACCCATATATGTAACATGTATATGTTTCATAAACCGTCAGATCTAACTATGGCAAAAAATGGGATCGCTAGCCAATGGGGAGATAATGTAAACACTCACGTTTTCATTTAGTATTTCAGTCTTCCATTATGAAAAAAGTTAAAAATTTACCACAAAATTATATAAAACTAATTACACAAAGCTGGATTCAAAGAGAAGCTCGATGTTTGGGTGCCACAACAATTAACAGAAAATATATGGATCGAATTCCATCTGCGAAGCCTTGGCCAAACGGAATGCGATCGACACATTTCTTAAATGGATGGTTTTTAATTCGTGTTCCACCAGGGTAACGCTAGGCCACAAACATCTGCAGTGAATCGTCAGAAATTTCGGGAGCTTGGTTGGGAAGTTTTAATGCATCCGCCATACAGTCCTGACTTGGCACCAAGCGATTATCAACTTTTCCTTGCATTGCAAAATTTGTTTAATGATAAAGAATTGGAAGAATTGAATTGAATTAATGATATCTGGGGAGGATTGTGAAAATCGACTACACCTAAGTCTGTGTTTACACGGTCTTTTTGTACAGGGTTTGAAAATTGAATATTTTTTTTTTTTCAAATTTAATTTTTGAGAAGTATGTTCATATCACAAACAAGTATTTATGAAAGAAAAAAATCTGAAACCATCGATAGTTTGCGAACACTAGCTTAAAGATTTAAGTGAATTCGCCTTTAGCGCGTACAAACAATTTTTACTGGTCAAAGCCAATGTGAATAGCACTAATTTAGGGGAATTCCCTTTATGTATAAGATCAATATCTTTTTAACACGGATTCTTGTGGAACCAATCTACCGTGTAAAAACAGACTTAGGTGTACTAGATTTTTTTGCAAATATGGAGCAGAACTTCTATGAGAGAGGTATTATGAAGTTTCCTCTAAAATGGCAACAAACGGTGCATATACAAGAAATCCTAATATTTAAACCCAACGGTTAAAATGTAACTATATAAGTACTTTGTAAATAGTACCATATTCTTAACTTTAATATCTTTTTATACCATTAATACTAGACACGAATCGCGCTTCTCATATGAAGTACTTAAGGATAACCGTATTTCTGTTAAGTCGCTCGCATTCGTTTGGCAATCATTGAAAGCTTATGATTAATTACCACGCCTGATCAAGTTAATAGTCACCGATCCTAAGCTCCTTATTACTTTCGAATGAAGCCTTACCTGCTCCGCTCGCGAACTGTTCTACAAAACGGATTAGGGTTTCACATTTGGTCTAGTCTTCATATCGTGCCATCAGATTTGGTATTTCCAGTTAATAATTAAATTTCAAATCAATTCAATTTATTTCATAAACGAGAACCTAGCCCAAAGGGCCATGAGCGATTCCAAAAACTTCTTTACATGGACTACTAATTGGTGTAAAACCTTCCGAACAGAGTTGACATAGCTCCCATATTACGATATGTCAGATTTTATGTATTTTCTAAAGCGTAGAAAAATGTTCCGCTCGAATTGTTTGAAACTTAGTATATCTAAGTTCTGATTGTCGGTATAGGTTGACTTCCAGGTAAGATAATGTTAAGAAAACTACTCAAAATCAACAAAAAAATGTTGCCACAATCAATATGCCGACCCCTGTATATATTATGTATTAATTCAGGAGCACATGCCAACTGTAAATAATGATAAATGTTCTCATATATTACGATTTGTTCTCGGTCATCCTAACACATATGTATGTATATACACCTGTGACAAAACGTTTACAGAAGTTGATGATTTTCTAAGTTAACTTTATATTTTATTATTTTTTGTTTGTTTCTGCAACGTCTACCATCTATTTCTCTATGTAATCTTCTTCTTCATTCATGACAAAATAGCCTCATTTAAATGTAAATAGCACCTAGACGAATGCGATATTTTCATTAACAGGCCATATAACGCATACGCCAGCCTGGGCATAAACATATTCTCAGATTTCATTTTGTCGACAGAATGTCGTAGGTAGTGGAAACCAGAAAGCGAACCATCAGGCAAATGGAATTTTTATTTTATCACTGTGTTTACATGGGTATGTAAATTTCCTGTTGTTATGTTTCATTTTCATTGTTTTTATAGGCAGCTAGTTATTTACATAGTACATTTGTACATATACGAGTACATACACACAAAAGAGGAACATAAACTGTTGATGGCTTTTTTTTTGACAAATATCTATGTATGGACGGTTATCATATTACAAAACCAAACCTTTTCCACTTCGTGGGGTGGGGAGTGGGAGATGGTTGTATTTCATTTATAACATCCATCATAACTAAATGAAATGTCCTTCCGATCCCAGAAGTGTGCACACACACACGCTCGCACACATGGTCACAGTAACATAAATGAATTGACATTTGTTTGTTAATGACCCTTATGTTTCGCAATGTCGTTCGCATCGTTTTTAGGGGTATGTAAAGGGAATATGCCATAAACATGCAAGTAATTTCCTACTTACCTTATTAGTTTACAAATATCTGTTTATGTTCAAGAGCAACAAAACGGAAATTTATCTGTAAAAAGAAAATAAATTGATTTAGCGAAAATCTTCATGAATCAAAATTAAAATATATTCGTGTATTTAGATGTAATAAAAGGACATAGTGTGATTTAATTTAAGTATGTCGTTATTGTGATTTTAAATGAACGTATCTATAGTAATTATAACCCAGTGATCGGATTTGTATGGTCGGAGGAGACCGACAGTACCATACCCTACACAACTATAACTGAACTTGAATGTTCAGTAGATCTAAGTCTCAACATATTTGAGCCTTCAAAAATACTAAGCAATATTACAATATATAGAAAAATATATTCAATATTTAATATATCAAGATAGATAGTGCCACAGCTGTTGTGATCTTCTCTAGATCCTGCCTTCTTGAAGAAAACAATAAAGCCATGGAATATAAATTGTATAATTTTGCATACTGATTACCATATATACTTATTAGTTGCCCATATTCAATTCCAGTATACAATTTTGCAGTTTTTGGATCACAAATATCGTATATATGGGCAATATTGCCAATTTTTTAATATTCCATTTTCAAAAATGGAAGCTTTTTTGTTTTCGTGGTACATCAATGATTTTTGGTACACACATAGAGAAAAATGTTCTGACTCCGAAACCTTTCGCAATCAAATATTGGGTTGATGCGCGCAAACTTTATTGACATTTTAATTTTGGGCGTAAGGAGAAAATCTTAAAATTACGCGTTTTATTAAATTGATGAAAAATGTTCATATATATCTTCCTTCGTAAAATAAGAATATCAATATATATAACAATCATCACGAAAAAGAATCATGAGAAAAATAATAAAAATATAGGAGAATAATTTCCGAAAACTCCATTTGCCACTAACGCGCATCCGATTTCGGTGTGCACCCTAAAAAAATACATCGATGTATACCGATTTCAACGTGGTCCATTAAAAACCATGGATGTGCCAGCTCACACTATTTTTGAGATAAATTGGGTACATCTCTCTTTCGGCTGAAGTTTTTAAAGTTCTCCTTTCGAAAAAGATCAAAATCCGTATGAGGTCAATTATTGAAGCGGAAATGATCCACAGAAAATACAATTAAATCCGCGATATTTTCAAAAACATTTTTTTCCAAATTTCTTGTTTTTGGAAAGCCAGTTCCCGCCGTTCTAATTGATGGATTTTCACGAAGAAGATTTTATATCATCCGAAACGTAAAAAACCTTACTGACCGCAGATACCCGTATCATTCAGTTGACAGATTTACAAATTTGTCCCGAAAAATAGGTTTTTTAGAAATTTGATCGCACAAAATTTTCACCTTCGGATGAGTATTACTCCGAAGCTGTGCATACTACATACACAAAATATATATCAAATTACTCAGATTATTGTAGATCTTATAATCGATTTTTAGAAATTCCTGTATGCGTATTAAAGCTAGAAGTAAAATTCACAAAACACTCAAAATCGAGCTTCAAAATGTCAGCGTCATTTAAAGGTAGATGCAGTTCAAATTTTGAAAAATTATACAAAAGGGGCATAGTCTCCATTTTGTTGGCTTTTACTTTTACTTTGAAACGAATACAGTGAAATCGATAGAGAACATAAAAACTGGTTCGCCTCAACCTGCTTTTACACATTTTTTTACATTAAAGTATACACAGCTTCCACCAAAATAAAGTTTGGAGTTCAATATCATGAACAGTTTGCAACGACAGATCAATTAACCCAAAACTATTCACTTTTTTTCATATACTTAAGTTATTCCCGAGTTATAAAAGGGTGAACCTCCGCTTCAGCTATGTTAAAAAATTGGCAATATTGCCCATATATCGATTAGAAAACAGAAAAATTAAACAAGTAAAAAAGGCCCGGCCGAACTTGTTATAACCTCGAAGATGAGGATGGCAATCAAAATATTCAAAATTAATGGAGTCCCCTAGGAGATACTCATGTTATGGCAGGACCTTGAACATACCGAAAAATACTTGAGAAAAAGATGATTTAATCTCTCAAAAATCTAGAAGTGGGACTAAATAACGGAGATCAATATTGATTTCTTTGGTAGTGCAAAATACCAAATTACAGCCAATTCGGTTGAAGAACGTGTCCAAAATTCTTAAAATCCGACTCGGGTCAATATTAATAATTTTTAGTGCAGAGATGTATTGATACCGTTATGAGAACCCAAAATACCAAAAACACCGACGTCTATGTTGAATATAATTTATATTTGAAAAAATGTTATATAACATTAATATGTGTCAATATGACATGAAATTACGGTCAATTAAACATGAGGAACTGGTGATTATTATGAATGTGAAAATGATTAGTAATTAAGTCCGTAGATGGAGCCAAACAATGTCTACTACTTGGACCCAAACATTATGATATTTTTAACAGACATAGATCAAACCCAAAAAAAATTGGTCGTGTTGGTCCATTTATTATCTCGGTACCAAATTGTCATGTCACCATTTTTATTTTTTATACCCTACACAACACTGTGGTACAAAAGATTTAGCTTCGCACTATGGGCCGGAGATCACAGTTTTTGGGCATAAATAGGGCAGCGGTTTTATGGAGAAAAAAATAAATGTCACATACAGGGGTTTGTGGTAACGCTGACTACGATTTGCGAGAGAGAAGTAGTCATTAAATAGGGTGGATCGAAAATGTCGGTCACATTTTTTTAATTTAAAATATCAGATATAAAACTCTGGCATACCTTATGGTATTGGTTGAAAGTGAGAGAATATCTTCCAATTTTATTAACGGCATGCTATGACAGTAAAAATCAATTTTTTTACTTTTTATAGCCTTCACCACACTGTGGAACATCTGTCTTTGTGCATATGTTTGTAACAGGCAAAAGGAAACGAGATAGATCCATAATTCTTTTTCAGAATATGCATAGAATCACATTCTGAGTCGATATATGCATGTCCGTCCGTCTGTTGGTGTTAAATTGTTAACAAAGTACAGGTCGCATTTATAATCCCGAATTGGATAAAATTTGGTACAGCTCATTTATTTGGCCCTAGGATGAGCCCTATTGAAATTGGGAAAAATCGGTTCAGATTTAGATATAGCTCCCATATATAGTTTCGTCCGATTTTATGTAAATGATGAACCAAAGTCCTTATATATCATTCGATTTGCACGATATTTGGCACAGCTCACTTAATTGAGTCTAGAATGATGTGTGCCAAGTTTCGTGAAAATCGGCCCAGATTTAGATATAGCTCCCATATATAGTTTCGTCCGATTTTATGTAAATGGCACACCAAAGTCCCTATATACCTTTCAATTAGCACGAAATTAGGCATAATGTCCTGAATTGAGCCTAGAATGATGTATACCAAGTTTCGTGAAAATCGGTCAAGATTTAGATATAGCTCCCATATATAGTTTCCTTCCGATTTTATGTAAATGGTGCACCAAAATTTGGCATAATGTCCTGAATTGAGCCTAGAATGATGTATGCCAAGTTTTGCGAAAATCGGTTCAGATCTAGATATAGCTCCCATATATATTTTCGTCCGATTTTATGTAAATGGTGCATTAAACTTCTCATGTTTGTCAGATTGACATGAAATTTTTCACAATTTGAGCATAGAATAACGTAGTTGTGTTTTTTTAGAATTACAGTCCAACGTATGTCCGATTGATATTTGTTTGAAATCGATTTACATACTTTTGTATCATTTTAACAATTGATTGATTTCAGTCGGTTCACATTTAGATAAGGATCACATATTTTAGTTCATCCACTGTCCGAGGTCTGTTAAGATGCATCTGTTTAATATACCCATAGTGGTGAAGGGTATCATATAGTCGGCCCCGTCCGACTTTACTTCTTTCTTTACTGTTTTTTTAATTTAACCATTAAAATATCCTCTTGCACTTGGGCAATATAGCCAATTTTTAACATAGCTGAAGCCGTATGTGTATGTAGAATGCACAGCCTCAGAGTAATACTCATCCATAGGTGAAAATTTTATGCGATCAAATTTCTAAAAAACCTCTTGGGCCCAAATTTTTGGATCTGTCAATTGAATGATATGGGTACCCGCGATCAGTAAGGTTTTTTACGTTTTGGATGTCAACAAAAAATCTTCTTTGTAAAAATCCATCTACTAGAACCGCAGGAACTGGCCTTCCAAAAACACGAAATTTGGCAAAAAATGTTTTTGAGATTATCGCGGATTTATTTGTGTTTTCTGCGGATCATTTACGTTTCAATAAATGACCTGATACGGATTTTGAACTTTTGTGAAAACAGAACTTTAAAAACTTCAGCCGAAAGAGAGATGTACCCAATTTATCTCACAAATAGTGTGAGCCGGGTCATCCATGGTTCTTAAAGGACCGAAAACGAAAGCGCGTTAAAAGCATACGAACTTTTCGGAAATTATTCGCGTTTAAGAGTTTTTGGTTATTTCAATGCAACATATTGTACATCTTAGCCGTCAAATGAAATTTCATAAAAAAGAAGGACTGTACTGAAGAGGTCAACAGCACCTCTTCAGTACAGTCCTTCTATTTAATTGTCCAGATTCCCTTCACCGTTGTTTGTTTGGTGATGTTTGGCTTATAAATGTGCCTATAGATCGACTTCAAAAACAAACAAACAAATAGTTTTAGGTCCGCTTATTATTATCCAATCATCACTGAAAATTAAATAAGTCGTCATTGACCATAACTGGAACCTCCTGGAAAAGTTCAAAGCGATCAACGATATTTCCGCCCTCAAGTGTGGTAATGGGTTACCAAATAATACCTGAATACACCTGTAAGTCTTTAAGTGTAACTCCCACAACCGAGTACTCACGACAATATAATTGGTATCAATTTAAACGTCAACCACTCCTCTTGGAGCTTCAGGAGTAAAAATATACGCCATAGAATACAAAATTTATGATTTTCCACACAAAAATAGGGTCCATTTGACCCGCTAAATACTGACCGATCTTTATCAAAACAGGCATGCTTATTCTTTGGCCCGATCCCCTTCTCCATGTAAAAATTCGCGATGTTTGGACCATAATTGCGGCCTCTGGAGCGACCAGAAAATCAGACAAAAATAAAGTTTTTGGTCCATTTTATCCCCTAAATATCTACCGATCTTTACCAAAAACAATGGGGGTCTTCATTGTCCAGAACCCATCCTACATGCAAAATTTCGTGAAGATTGGTCCATAAATGTGGCCTGTATCGTGTTTACAAATTATAATGGACAGACGGACGGACGGACGGACACACATGTCTAGATCGACTCAGCTAGTCGAGACTCAGCTAGTCGAGGTCTAGGACCAATATTTCGCGACATTACAAACTCTTGGGGCTGCACAAAGATATAATACCCTGACAACATAGTTGTGTAAGGTATAAAAAAAAATATCGACGCCTCCGAACCATAGTATGCTAAGTCTGAAAAGTGAGTTTTTCAGTAGAAGCTTTCCAAGTATGGAATTTTGTTTAATCGTACGTGCCATGCTAATAAATGTTTGCTTATAACTTTGGTTTGGATTGGCCGATGATTACCAACATTTCAGTGAATTTAAATTAAAGACCGTAGTATCTAAAAACGTAAAGAACTTTAGAACATGCTAAGTCGACTTAGCATACTATGGTTCGGAGGCGTCGATATGTATGATGACATTATTACTTCGAACCAAAAACAAATAATTTTCCTCAATATCTTCTTTTGTTGTCGCTGTAATTATGTGATTTTGATATTTTCAAATACATTTTAGGTGGATGCATGTCATGAATATAATAAAAATAATGACATAATCTCTTAATTTTTTTTTTATTTTTCTCATATTTTGCGAAAATGTGCAACATTTTCCTATTTTTGTAATAATTTCATATTCATATTTTACGAAGGGAGTCATATGTCAACATTTTTGGTCGTAATTTTAAGATTTTTTTCTTATGCCCAAAATAAAAAACTTCGATAATTTTTCCGCGCAACAATCAAAAATTTGATTGCGAAAGGATTCGGAGTCGGGACATTTTTCTCTATATATGTACCAAAAATCATTGATGTACTACAAAAACAAAAAAACAGATTTTTCGAAAATGGAATATTAAAAAATTGGCAATATTGCCCATATTTGTATGTATATGTTCAATGCCATATCACAATTTTCGAATATAAATTATATTCACAAAAATGTGAATTTTTGACTTTGACTTCATATCATTTCTAAACGGCGACCCAAATTATTATAACATTTTACTATATAATATAATGGAAATGGACCTTTTTGCCTAGCCCATAGTGAGTTGTTCGAACTTTTGCATAGCGACCATATTAAGTTTGAAATGATAACTATTACGTTTATTTATTTATTTATTTTTTTTTTTTAATCGGATCAGATTTAGGTATATTGTAAAATGTACAATTACGACAATTTTTTATTTTCTTTATGTTTGTATGTATGCCATGTGTGCTTTGAATAACTACAAATTTGCAAATAATATCCCTGCAAATAATTGTGGACTACGTGATCCATTTCAGCAGCTGCGGACTGGTTACAACATTGTCCTATGTAATGCAGCTATGGACCATGTCATTGTCAATCAAGAATGTTTTGGTTAAGAAATGTAACGGCAAATGATCGTTTTTTATCGTTTGCTCATTAATTTGTTGTTTTTGCAAGCGCTAGTTTTTTTTGCAGACACGTGTTTATCGTTTTTTTTTTGGCACAAATTTGACATTGATTTTAGTTTGTTTCTGGAAGCGTTGTGCGTCGGTTGCATCGTTGTGCGTGGTGATAAATTGCAAACAAAAGATTGTGTAAACAAAAGTAAAAGATTTGAAGGTAAAAAGAATAACTTATAAAAAAATGGAATGTAGTTCGCGTCATAAAAGACGGCTTTTAAAAGCTGAAAAAGAAGATTTTGTCAAAAGACTATTTAGTTCAAGTGTTGAGTGTGAACAAATTGAAGTAGAAAAAAATGCCGAAGCAGATTCAGATTCAATAGTTGAAATAGAAGGGACAGAAAATGATTATTACAATGCAAATGAAGAATTTGACAAAAGAAACAACTTTATAAGTGCTTTAGGGCAATGGCAGTTAAAAAGCCGGACATCCAACCAGAACATGAGAGAACTGCTAATAATTTTAAAAAATTATGGTTTGGATGTGCCTCTCTCTCCAATGACACTGGTGCAAAAAGTTAGTTCGAGGGCAGATATAATTTCTGTTCCTCCTGGTGAATATGCACATTTCGGCCTGAAACAAAATTTAATGAAAGCAGCACAAATTTTACAAAAATATGAGGAAATAATTTGCGATATTAATATTGATGGTTTACCCATCTTTAAAAGCTCAAATCTTCAACTTTGGCCAATATTAATTAAAGTTATTAATATTAGAAATATAAAGGTGTTTCCTGTTGGTATTTATAAGGGCAAACAGAAACCTCATGATATAAGTCAGTTCCTAGAAAAACTCGTTGAAGAAATTTGCGATTTACAGGAAAATCACTTGTTTATTGGTGGCAAAAAAATTAGTTTTAAAATAAGAGCTGTGATTTGTGATGCTCCCGCAAAATCATTCATTTGTGGGATAGCTCACCATTCATCTGCAAATGGTTGTTCAAAATGTACCCAAGTGGCCAAAAAAATATGCAATGTTTTAACTTATAGTTCAGAAGTAGGTACAATTATAGACGATGACGACTTTGCTAAAAGGAAATATAAAAATCATCACCAATTAAAATTTATTGAAACCAAAACACCATTGGAGAAAATAAATTTAAATATGATAAGTCAAGTTCCTTTAGACCCAATGCACGTTATTGATTTAGGGGTAACTAGGAAAATGTTGATGAAACTAGTAAAAAATAAAGTGAATGAAAAAATTTCAATTTCGAATAAGGGAAATATATCTAAATTACTAGTTTCATTAAAAAAGTGTATTACTAAAGACTTCACAAGAATGCCTCGTAGTTTGGATGAACTTGCGAACTGGAAAGCTACAGAATTTCGTCAATTCTTACTATACACTGGTGTTTTAGTCTTAAAAAACAATGTTGGTGATGATTTTTATTACACGTTTTTAGTCTTTCATTGTGCTATAAGGCTTTTGTCATGTCCAAAAAACTTTGAAAATAACATTGCTGCCGCCGAAGATTTGTTGAAACTCTTTGTTGAAAATTTCAGTGTCGTTTTTGGTCCTCAAAACGTTACCTATAATGTGCACAGTTTGCTTCATATATGTGAATGCGTCAAACAGCACGGTTTGCTGTACAGCTTTTCAGCATATGATTTTGAGAACCATTTGCAAATGATAAAAAAAGATGTTCGCAAACCGACTGATATTCTAAATCAATTACACAGAAGAAATGTCTTGCAAAATTTAATAGAAGAGCCAAAAACATTGGGGTTAAAAGAAAAAAATGGACTTATTTATGGTTACTTGGGTGATGAATACTGGTTGAGCATTAAAACACCAGATAACATTTGTCTTGTAATGCCATTTACCCCGTTAAAAATTACAGGCTTCAAACGAGGAGAGAATAATAAAATTTTTTTTAAAGCGAGACGTTTCAAAAATATTTGTCCTTTTTTTGAAGAGCCATTGGACTCATTATCAGCATTAGGTATATGTATTGCTGATAAGATATTAGAAGATAGTGAGGAAATATTTAATATTGAAAATATTAATTGCAAACTAATATCATTGCCCTTTGAAAATAAAGTGGTTTTAATGCCAATTCTTCATAGTTGCATTTAAAGTTGCAAAAATTAACGTCTCATTTATTTAATATAGCCAACACTTTTAATCTACGCAATTCTAACTGATATCTTCGCAATTCGACAATATTTAAAATGGAGGGCAGAAATCTTAAACATCTAAATACTTGCAACAGACTTTCTAATTGTAAGTAAATTTATAACATACATTTTTCAATTTTCTAAAGCCATATTACTATGTTTTTCAGATAGTGCCAAAGAAACGCCATGCTGTTCTTGCATAGAACTCAAAGGTAGTTTTTGTTAAATATGGAGTTTCGTCTTTATTAATAACATTGTTTAATTTATAGAAATGATGGCTGGGATGATGACTGAACAAAAAAAATTACAGGAACAGCTCTCAAAATTACAAAGTAAAGTATAATGTTTTTTTCGTCATCGTTATTTTTTGTTATATAGTTCTTTCTCTTATAGCAACAACAGAACAGCAAAACAAAATAATAGTGGAAATGTTAGCAGAGCACAAATTACAGCTGCAAACCCTCAATAAGTCCCAGAAAAATGTTACTTCCCTGTCAAGCAAATTTCCCCTCAAATCCGAAGAAGATCTCCAAAAAGTTGAGAGTGAAATATGCGATTCGAATGAAGAAAAATATGTAAGTAATCGTTGCCCTATATTGTATATATGTTGAAATACCTTCAATTTTAAAATTATATACTTTTTCAATATTTTTTTATTTTTAGATATCTGCTGTAAAGTATTTAATCGATGGCAGCGCAATAAAAAATTTGGAACGCATTTTTTCCCGGGAGATTTGCGTAATGTACAATACGGATGGTATTTGTGGGAAAAAATGTTTGAAGAATTTTAAAAGAATATATAAAATTGTTATTGGTAAGTATTCTGATTCTAAAACATTATTAAGTTTTAATGAATTTCTTTATTTTAGCTGCAATAAGTGACTATTCCCCCAATAGCGAAAAAGAATTTCGAGCAGCACTCCAAGTCGTAAAAAAAAGGCACTTCCGAGTTGTTTGTTCCCAAAACAAAAACAAAAATTAATTATATAATTTGTTAATTACATGTAATTTTTAATTTTTTTAATGACAGTGAATTGGAATATTACTTAAGTTTTTTTAATGAATTTATTATTACTTATATTATTTATCTCACTAAAGACTATCAATGTACCTGCAGAATGAAATATTTATTTTTATGTTTTATAGAATAAAACACTAATACTTATAGTACATTACTTATGTTGTATTATTTCCTGTTTTTCTCTGAGTGTATATATCGTTAAATCAGAGAAAAGCGCAAAATAAATAGACCACTTAATGGATTGGTTTCAAAACTAGCCCTCTGGGGTACTCTATGGACTAGTTACACGGATTAGTTTTAAGATCAACCGTATGTGGTGTACCATAGAGTAATGACGTGGACTAGTTTTGAAACTACTTTGATGTAATGCAAAGCTGGGTTACATGGTCCGGCCCTAGGACATAGCAATGCTAAATCGGTTAGGTTTTTTCAATGCATTTGGGTTAGTTTTGGACTACTCCTGGTCTGTTATGGACTACTCTTTACACGCGTGTAAGGGTTAGGCGCATTATTTGCAGGGATTATCCAATTTCATATTCTGCCCTATTGACATCTAATTTAGCACATATTGCGGAATGACATTGTCGATTCAATTTTAAATATTATTAATATATAAATTAAAAATCCCACACATATCGGTTCCCTTAAAAATCGTAAAATTGTTCAAACGAAATGCTTTGTTTTTTTTTATTCGAAATCATAACACGCACTCACACTCATTTGCTGTCAAAATTCACTGCTGTTCAATAATTATAACCTGTAGCTATACAAGCGTTATTGATTGTTGCCTGTTTGCAATATTTCTCAGGCAGCAAAACTATAATTGGAGATTTTACAAAATTGAGAAATGAAATTAATTCATGTTGTACATTGAGTACATACATACATATTTATGACGTACTCTCTCACGTTGCAACGACATTGACATTCGACAATGTAAAAGGAATAACCTTGACAGTCAATGTTGTTGTAGTAACAACAAATATTTGTTTGTGTGAACAAATATTTAATATTACCTTGGGGCCATGGATGTCGACCAGGCAGAGAAAGCGGAAAGAAGGCCAAATACCTTTTACTTCTACTCCGCCCTCGCGCTTGTACACCTGTGGTCAAGGTTATGTTTGTGTAATTATCTGTTTGTATAATTTGTTTTATAATATTGTTGTAATATATTTATATATGGTTTATTTGTATTAAATTTTCAATTCACCTGTTTTTTTAGTTCGAACTTCTTCGGTGACTTTGGGTTGTGTGTTTTGCAAGTACCAAAGTTCGAAGTAATACTGCTTAGTTTTCTTTTATTTTTCTTTCAATTCTCCTCCCAGTTGTTGCTATTCTCACACCTTTTGGCCTCTTTTGTTCCTTTTTTGCTTTGCGTTTTCTTTAACTTTCCAACAAGGCAACCAATCAGCCAGCCACCCAGCCATTCATGTGTATTGAGGTGAATTTTTTTTTTCGTGATACACTTTTCAATATCTTGGTTTTTCCCTTGTGCAGGTGTGTGTTTATTACCGTTGTTTGGTGTATTTATTGGTATTTGATTTGATATATATGTGGTTTTATCCTTTTTATTTATGTTATACACACACAAACTTGCAAAGTATTTATTTTATTAAATTTATTTTTTTGTTTTGGTTGTTGTTGTTTTCTTATTTGATTTAATTTTCAAAATATGTATACAATTTTTGTTATTGGTGTTGTGGAAAATGAAATTTCTTTAACTTGGAAAATTGATAGCGGTTAACATTTAACAATGGCAAATTCAAGTATACAGTAAACAATTTTGTTGCTTCTCGATGTGGTGGCATGTATGTGTAAGTATGTGAGTGTGTCGTTGTGTGCTGTTAAAAATTTTAATCTCACAATCACCATCACTTAACTTTATATACCGAACCAACAAACAAATCAAGAAGACACGCACACACACAGAGACGCGTTTACTCACTTATTTGACACAATGCTTTTCGAGATAGACATTTTTAGAGACAAGAAAAAACACACACGAACAGATATACTAACTCACTCACTTACATCTCATAGTAAATTGTACACAGACACACACACAAACACACATCACTACCACCAGCAGCAATTGTTATTAAACTTTTTTGCAATTTGTTGTTGTTGTTGATTTGTTCAGGGTGTTTTTACCTATCTTAACTGAACTGAAAAAAATGTTTCCTTGTTTTACACAAAACAAATTATAAATTTAATATTCCAAATTATTGTTGGGCCAGTTCCGTCCGCGTACAATATCCTTCACTCATGACGGTACAACTCGAACTGTGCCTTGGCTCATTGGGTTTACAGCGAAAGTTGTTCTCACTCCTGTGTTACTGGGACACATTTCGTGTTCGTGTTGTTGCTTTTCCACTTGAATTTCTATGTTTTCACTGAAGGTGAATGTGCGTGCGTGCGGGAGGGCAACTCTCTTATGCGATGTTTCCACTCTGTCGCTCTCTCTCTCGTTCTCGTGTTCTCTCACTCATACATTTTCACTTTCACTTTTTTCCAACTTTACTGTCTGTTGCTACATCCTGTTTGTTTTCCGTTCAAAGTGAAAGCAAACCATTTGCCTGGCAATGTTATCGCTGTCTGTGTTTGGATGCGGGTGTGCGTACTTGCGTGCGTGTGTGTATATGTGTAATACACCTGTTTGCGAACAAAAAATTGTGCTCGCCCGTTGTCCGTATACTTGATATCCGTTTACGCTAAGAAGCAACAGCTAACTGTTGGTATCCATCTAATGTCATTGCTCTTTATACGTGAACATATGACTTCTTCATCGTAAGGGTTTAGCGAAATTTTCCCAAAATGTTAATTTCTCTTAAAAACAACAGCAATAAAGATGAAAGATGAAATTATTAAGAGAAATTATATAAAAATAAATATGTTATAACATACATTTGGAATGATCAGTTTATGTATGTATTCGCAAATATATATAAAGGAATTTGTGTGTACAAATCCACTAAATGATGGTGCCGATACCCCTGTTGGAAGCTGCCAGTTGCATTTGGAGTTCGCAGATAATAAAACATCCACTTGCATAAAACGTTTAATATATCCATAATTTAGCACAGTCTTCATATGAAGTCGCAGCTCAATTTTCTGTGTTTTTGTGGATCTAGCCGCAAATGTTACCAATTTGCAAGTTTTGATGTTTTGTTAAGGTATAGCCGCATTTTCCATCCGATATAGGTCAATTTAAGCATTTTGGGGTTTTTGAAATTTTATACTATGGATATTCTTATGGTATAAAATATAGGTTAGGTTAGGGATGTACGGTTGTTGTGACAATTGTCCACTCGGAAACTATGTCCATTGTGATCATCCTTTATGTATATATATCTGTAAAGGAAAGAAAGAAAAATAGTGGAAGAGTAGGGAGAAAGGATAGTGAGAAAAAGGGGCGGAAGAGAGATTATTTGAGCCACTGGAGTCCCACTTAGAAGTGAGAGATCTAATTTTGCAGTGACCAGTTATAATCCCCACAACGATTTTGATCTCCCTCTTATTGTGTTCCAGCAGCGAATACGTTCTTTTAGAGAGAATTCAGGCCAGATAGATTTTGTGATTCTGCAAGCAGGTTCCCTTAGCCATCTGTTACCTACTACCTCAAAATGGAACGCACGGATTCTGAAATAGCTGATGGGAGGTTTCACAGATCTCTCAATCAGAATGGGAGGTTTCACAGATCTCTCAATCAGAATGGGAGGTTTCACAGATCTCTCAATCAGAAGATTGGACGACTGTGAACCCCCTCGAACAAGCTCGTCGGCTATCTCATTCCCTTCAATGTCATTATGTCCTAGGACCCAGCATAAACCAACTATCTGTCGTATATCATTCAAAACGGTCTTACAATCATGAACTGCTTTTGAGTTTATAGTATGGGACTTCACCGCTTCCAGGGCCGCCCTACTATCGACATATATAGTCACCGGTCCCGGGATGTCGGCATTTACAGCCTGTTTTTGTAAAATTCGAATAAAACCAATTCGAACGAATTACTACCAAACCTTTATTTATATAAAAAATGTTTTTTGATTCTAAACAAAAATAAATGACATATTTTTCAAAAACAAGGAGTTTGGTCGTAAGTCACTCGAATTCGTTCGTTTAGAATTTTACAAAAGCAGACTGTAAGTGCTTTTACTATCTCGGCCGCTTTCGTGATTGTAAGAATCTCTGCTTGAAATACGCTACAGTTATTGTTGAGTTTATATGAGTTGTATATTCCTAATTCCCTACAGTAAATGCCTGTGCCGGTGCCTTCCTCCATCTTAGACCCGTCTGTAAAGATTGACAGACCTGGCAGAGGTTATCTATAGGTTAATTGGATGTAGAAATTAAGATGAGTTCTCTGGGGATAAAAAACCTGTCGCGAATTTATCCATAGAATGTTGGAAATATATCTTGGTGGATCCGACCGCGGTAGGTCATAAATCCTTCAAAAAATTTTTTGTGAAATATACATATTAAATTTTTAATTCCGTTTGCAAAACCTCATGACCTCCAAATATTCACCAGAGACCCCGTAGAATATAGATATAGAATTGTCTGTCCATCTGTTAAAATCACGGTAGAGCTCGCAATATTTAAGATAGATCAATGATTTTTTAAGACTGATTACATTATAAATTTTGACATTTTTAGGGTGGACCTATAGGTCCCATATTCTCCCTTGGGTACTCAATTCCATTGATAAAAGATGTACAAATCTTCAAAATCAATATACATTATATATTACGAATTCCTTGTCACGCACTGTTACAGCGTGCGAAATATAATCGTTTGTTTAGTTGGGAAAATTTGTTTCCGAATTTTCTTTTTGGAAATTTCTTTAGTAACGCCGCGAAATATTGGTCCTAGAACCACCTTTAAGTATACCGATCGTCATATCTCGACTAGCAGAATCGATCTAGACATGTGTGTCCGTCCGTCCGTCTGTCCATTATAATTTGTAAACACGATACAGGCCACAGTTATGGACCAAACTTCACGAAATTTTGCATGTAGGATGGGTTCTGGCCAATGAAGACCCCTATTGTTTATGGTGAAGATCGATTAATATTTATGGGATGAAATGGACCAAATACTTAATTTTTGTCGGTTTTTCTGGCCGCAATTATGGTCCGAACATCACGAAATTTTACATGGAGAAGTGGATAGGGTCAAAGAATAAGTATGCCCGATTTGATAAGGATCGGTCAAAATTTAGCGGATCGAATGGACTTTTGTGTGAAAAATTAAAAAATTTGTATACTATGGCGTATATGGGCATAGACCCGAGAAGTTGAGAGTATATCCAAGAGGAGTGGTGGGCCTTTAAATTCATACCAATTATATTATCGTATGTACTCGGATGTGGGAGTTACACTTAAATATTTACAGGTGCTTACGTACTCAGATATTATTTATTTACCACACTAGAGGGCGGAAATAAAGCGCCGATCGATTTTAAATTTTCCATGAGGTTTCAGTTATGGTCAAGGACAACGCATATAACTTTCGGTGATGATCAGATTATAATTATGGGATGAAGTGGACCGAATACTTATTTATTTTGTGTTTTTTCGAGTCGATGACAATAATAGGCCGAACATCACAACACAACCCATGGTGAAGGGAATATGGACAAGTAATTAGAAGGGCTGTACTGAATATGAATATATTCGGAAAATATGTCAGTGTAAGGAAGAGGTGTTGTTGACCTCTAATCAGGCTAGAAGGGCGAAATATTGCCCAGGCTCGGAATAAACATCCGCAGAAAGTTAGCGTTCCGTGGTAGTTTGTGTAGGGTATCGTATGGTCGGCCCCGTCAGACTATACTGCTCCGCTCACTGGTTTATAAATGTGTTTGTAAATTTCGAAGATATTAAGAAAAAAATTGCGTACGCACGTGCTAGAAAATTTTCCCTTTAAACATTGGATATCAGTTTCGATATGAAATTTCTGCGAAGTGGCTAATGATAAAATTGCGGATTTTTTTACAGCTATAATGGGTTATTCAAGATTGTATTGACATTTATTTTTTTTAACATTGAACACCGTCACGCACATGTTACACTCGTAACGCACCGTTACACACATGTATTAAAAAATTAAATTCAAAACAGAATGTTTGAAAAATGCGTATTCTTATACCCCACACAGCTATGTTGTCAGCCTATTATAGCTTTACATGGCCCCAGGACCTTTTTATCACCTTTTTACTTTTACCTTTTATATCATTATGCAGTTATGGTCCAATTATCACGAAATTTTTGCCTGCAAGTCCGGTTCTAAACCAACTTATTGAGGAAAAATGTAACATGTGCGTGACTGAAATAAAATAACTTCCCTCTTATATTTGCCAAGAATTTTTAGGAAATACTTTAGATATAGGTCTTTTGAGAAATTCTGTAAAAACTTCGGTTCTCCTAATACATTTTTGTTTTAATTTTTCATTAGCCATTTTATTTCCATTACCTTAACATAGTAACAATGTGTAAAGCAACAGGATATTTTGACAATAAAATCGCATTATGTAAACCAATATAAAGCAAAATAAGAGATTGCGAAAGAGAATCAGAGAATTAAACAACAACAAAAATATTTAGCATTAAGAGCATGTCTACAAATTCCAATGGACTCTATGAATTTCTGCTCCTGTTCCATGTTCAAGAACATGACATTGAAAGTGATGAGTATGCAACAGATTTTTGTTTGCATGTGTATACATTCACACACACTCACACACACCAATACACTCATTGTTAAAATGAACAAATTGTCTCACACCCCCAACTCACACATACAACTAAATATATTCAACTGGTAGCAATGCAGACAGCGAATATGAAGGACACTCTCCGTTCCGAATAACACTGGAATTGAAAGAATGACAACTAAAGCAACAGGATTAAATTGGAAAACATCGAACTGAGGAAAACATCGCCAAACTGCTGTTGACTCGTTCCTTTTCCTTTTTATTATTTTTCTTCAAGACCTCCCCCCTTCCTTGTTACTTGCTTGCTTGGTTGTTTGTATGAGTATGCCGATGTCTTTCGTAAATATTTGGTTCAGTGAGATTTTCGTTTGTTGTTGCCCATTTCATTGTTGTCACTTTTGTCCTGGTGTGCTTTAAAGTATATTATGGCGTTTAAAAAGAATATCGTTTCTAATAAAATATTTATGTGTGTGTGCGGGAGTGTGTTTGGGGGGATTATAATTTTGTGCACCGTAAGCATGCATACACACATTAAAATCGGATTAAAATATGGGTCTGATGTGTTGTTTCATCTGCTTTCAAAATCATCAGAATACCAAAATATTGGGGAAATAGCATGGAAGCATGGAAAAAACAAGTTAGGCCACAGATTTCCAGTTAATATTTTGGCAAAAGGTTTTACAAACTGAAACTTTGAGAGATATTTCTGCGAAATTTTGATTTTAAAATTGATATTTTTACGTAATTAAAATGGGACAGCAGCTTGTTTTCATTACCAAGAATTTATTATTACTTTTTATTAGCTATATGAATTTGTAACGAATTTTTAAGAATAATTTTTTCAAGGGCTATAACAGATAAAATAGACGATTTAACAATTGCCCAGTTTCCGTACTCGAACACTGGCAGAACTTTTAAAATTTATATAGTAGGAATCGCAGATTTTTGAGTAAATATTTTTCAATGATTATCCAGGATTGCTATTGAAATTTTCTTCAGGGACTATTCGATTATAAGCGTGGATTTTTAAGAAATGTTCTTCAAGGGCTATCAGAATTTTCAGAAAAAAAATCTTCTTCAAAGACTGTTCGATTTATAATATATTATTTAAATTTATGTTCTTCTAGGATTATACGATTTTTAGGCAGGGGTTTTTATAGAAATATTTTTCAAGGACTATCCGGCTTATAAGCGTGGATTTTAAATAAAAAGTTCTTGAAGGACTATCTTAAGCGTGGATTTAAAAAAAATGTACTTCAAAGATAAGCGTGGATTTTTAAAGAAAAGTCCTTTAAGGAATGTTCGAGGACTAATACGGCCATAAGGTTGGATTTTCAAAGGTATAATCTTTAAGGACTATCCGACTTATAAGTGTGAATTGGCGAAGAAATGTTCTTCAAGAAATATCTGAGTTAAAAAAAAAAAATTTGATTTCATCATTCATCCGTCCCGTCTGGTACCTCCCACACAGGGGCTAAGCCTAAATGCGGGTTACAGTTCATATATATGAATATATATATATATATATATATATATATATACTTTATATATATATGTAAGTTATATTATCAAACCTTATGTTCAAGTTTTTTCTAGCAGATGAAATGATTACAACAGAGTCTTAGATCCAAACCCAAACACGGAAAAATCATATAACTATTTTAATATAAACCAGTAAGGAAAGTAGTAAAGTCGGAAGGGGCCGACTATATGATACCCTTCACCACTTTGGGTATATCCAGCAGATGGAATCCTAACAGGCGTCGCATTTTTAAAGGACCATTAACATGACCGATAGGACCATTCTGCAACCTATACTAAATTTTGGTCAGATATAGAGTTGCTTCTTACAATGGAATAAAATTATGTAAATAAATTTAAACCGATTTCATCGAAAGTTATCACATGTTAGGTTACACTTGTTTCTGTATGTTTTTTTGCATTCGGCCACATTTTGACTTCTTCATTTAATTAAAAATCCAAATTTCGTGCAAATCGAAGGATATATAGGGACTTTGGTGCAATATTTACCTAAAATCGGACGAAAGTATATATGGAAGCTATATCTAAATCAAAACCGATTTTCACGAAATTTTACACACATCTTTCTAGACTTAATTCAGTACGCTATGCCAAATTTTGTGCACTATTTACCTAAAATCGGACGAAAATGTATATGGGAGCTATATCTAAATCTGAACGGATTTTCACGAAATTTAACACAAATCGTTCTAGGCTTAATTCAGTATGTTATGCCAAATTTCGTGAAAATCCGTTCAGATTTAGATATAGCTCCCATATACATTTTCGTCCGATTTTAGGTAAATAGTGCACAAAATTTGGCATAGCGTACTGAATTAAGTCTAGAAAGATGTGTGTAAAATTTCGTGAAAATCGGTTTTGATTTAGATATAGCTTCCATATATACTTTCGTCCGATTTTAGGTAAATATTGCACCAAAGTCCCTATATATCCTTCGATTTGCACGAAATTTGGATTTTTAATTAAATGAAGAAGTCAAAATGTGGCCGAATGCAAAAAAAACATACAGAAACAAGTGTAACCTAACATGTGATAACTTTCGATGAAATCGGTTTAAATTTATTTACATAATTTTATTCCATTGTAAGAAGCAACTCTATATCTGACCAAAATTTAGTATAGGTTGCAGAATGGTCCTATCGGTCATATTAATGGTCCTTTAAAAATGCGACGCCTGTTAGGATTCCATCTGCTGGATATACCCAAAGTGGTGAAGGGTATCATATAGTCGGCCCCTTCCGACTTTACTACTTTCCTTACTGGTTTTTATTATAAAATAGTTATATGATTTTTCCGTGTTTGGGTTTGGATCTAAGACTCTGTTGTAATCATTTCATCTGCTAGAAAAAACTTGAACATAAGGTTTGATAATATAACTTACATATATATATATGTATATATATATATGTATATATATATACATATATATTCATATATATGAACTGTAACCCGCATTTAGGCTTAGCCCCTGTGTGGGAGGTACCAGACGGGACGGATGAATGATGAAATCAAATTTTTTTTTTAACTCAGATATTTCTTGAAGAACATTTCTTCGCCAATTCACACTTATAAGTCGGATAGTCCTTAAAGATTATACCTTTGAAAATCCAACCTTATGGCCGTATTAGTCCTCGAACATTCCTTAAAGGACTTTTCTTTAAAAATCCACGCTTATCTTTGAAGTACATTTTTTTTAAATCCACGCTTAAGATAGTCCTTTAAGAACTTTTTATTTAAAATCCACGCTTATAAGCCGGATAGTCCTTGAAAAATATTTGTATAAAAACCCCTGCCTAAAAATCGTATAATCCTAGAAGAACATAAATTTAAATAATATATTATAAATCGAACAGTCTTTGAAGAAGATTTTTTTTCTGAAAATTCTGATAGCCCTTGAAGAACATTTCTTAAAAATCCACGCTTATAATCGAATAGTCCCTGAAGAAAATTTCAATAGCAATCCTGGATAATCATTGAAAAATATTTACTCAAAAATCTGCGATTCCTACTATATAAATTTTAAAAGTTCTGCCAGTGTTCGAGTACGGAAACTGGGCAATTGTTAAATCGTCTATTTTATCTGTTATAGCCCTTGAAAAAATTATTCTTAAAAATTCGTTACAAATTCATATAGCTAATAAAAAGTAATAATAAATTCTTGGTAATGAAAACAAGCTGCTGTCCCATTTTAATTACGTAAAAATATCAATTTTAAAATCAAAATTTCGCAGAAATATCTCTCAAAGTTTCAGTTTGTAAAACCTTTTGCCAAAATATTAACTGGAAATCTGTGGCCTAACTTGTTTTTTCCATGCTTCCATGCTATTTCCCCAATATTTTGGTATTCTGATGATTTTGAAAGCAGGTGAAACCCATATTTTAATCCGATTTTAATGTGTGTATGCATGCTTACGGTGCACAAAATTATAATCCCCCCAAACACACTCCCGCACACACACACATAAATATTTTATTAGAAACGATATTCTTTTTAAACGCCATAATATACTTTAAAGCACACCGATTTTCACGAAATTTTACACACATCTTTCTAGACTTAATTCAGTACGCTATGCCAAATTTTGTGCACTATTTACCTAAAATCGGACGAAAATGTATATGGGAGCTATATCTAAATCTGAACGGATTTTCACGAAATTTAACACAAATCGTTCTAGGCTTAATTCAGTACGTTATGCAAAATTTCGCGCAAATCGAAAGATATAGAGGGACTTTGGTGCAATATTTACCTAAAATCGGACGAAAATATATATGGTATATATATCTAAATCTGAACCGATTTGTCCCAATTTCAATAGGGTTTGTCCTTGGGCCAAATAAGTGAACTGTGCCAAATTTCATCCAAATCGGATCACAAATGCGACCTGTACTTTGTTAAAAAAATACATGGACGGACGGACAGGCGGACATGCATAAATCGACTTAAAAAGTGATTCTATGCATATTCTCAAAAGGAACCATGTGTCTATCTCGTTTCCTTTTGCCTGTTACAAACATATGCACAAAGACATAATATCCTGTACCACAATGTGGTGAAGGGTATAAAAAGGGGGTTATATGGGGACGTCCCCAAGAACGGGGGCGAATATTTAAAAATTTTGCAGCGAATTCGGTTGAAAAACGCGCTCAAGAACCCCAAAATACCGAAAATTGGGGGTACCCTTATATAGGGGCAATCCAAAAAAATTGACCTATATCTATATTTTTTGTGGAGAGATTTGGTACCAATTAAGAACTCAAGATACTAAATTACAGCCAATTCGGTGGAAAAATACGATCAAAACCCTTAAAATACTGAAAATTAGGAGGTACAGTTATATGGTGGCTACCAGAAAACGTGGACCTATATTTATAAATTTTTGTGGAGACATTTAGTACCCAATAAGAACTCAATGTACAAAATTTCGCGTATTGAAAAAAAACGCTCAGTTGAAAAACGCGCTCAATAACCCCAAAATATATTTATATTTTTTTGTGGAGACGTTTAGTACCCAATAAGAACTCAATGTACAAAATTTCGCGTATTCAGTTGAAAAACGCGCTCAATAACCCAAAAATACCGAAAATTGGGGGTACGTTTATATGGGGGCCATCCAAAAAAATGACCTATATTTATAATTTTTTATGGAGAGATTTGGTACCTATTAAGAACTCAAAATACTAAATTGCAGCCAATTCGGTGGAAAAATACGATTAAAACCCCCAAAATACTGAAAATTAGGAGGTAGCGTTATATGGGGGCTACCTGAAAAAGTAGACCTATATATATATTCATATTTTTTGTGGAGACATTCGGTTGAAAAACGCGCTCAATAACCCCAAAATACCGAAAATTGGAGGGTACTGTTATATGGGAGCTATGCCTAAACGTGGACCGATAAAGCCCATCTTCGAACTTGACCTCCGTGTAGACAAAAGACAAACCTATGCAAAATTTCAGCACCCTATCTCAATTCCTTCAGAAGATAGCGTGATTACAACAGACGGACGGACATGGCTAGATCGTCTTAGAATTTGCCCTGATGAAGAATATATATACTTTATAGGGTCGGAAATTAATATTTCGATGAGTTATAAACGGAATGACAAAATTAATATACCCTCCATACTATGGTGGAGGGTATAAGAAACAAGGAAATAATTTACAAAAAAATTTTTGTTGTTGTTTTTGTGATCAAAGAAAAAATTTTTGACACCAGGAAAAAGGGGGCCCCCTTAAGGAAATGTTGTTCATTGGCTATCTGATTTATAATTGTAGATTTTCAAAGAAATGTTCCTCCAAAAATATTCGTCTTATAAACGAGGATTTTAAAATAAATGTACTACATGCTTTGATTTTTAAAGGAATGCTCTTCAAGGGCTATTCACTTATAATACTGGAATTTTAAAGGAATGTTCTTCGTGTAATAAACCTGGATTTTTATAGATTTTTTTCAATTAAAGCTATAGATGTTTTAAGTAAATTTTTCAAGGACTAACACAACTATTAGCGTGGAATTTTATAGAAACTTTTTATTAAGGTCTTACTTACCTAGCTGGCTTGTGACAGAATTTTCGTTCCATAAGCCGAGCTTAGAAAACATTTCCAGGCGCGTCGGTGTTTTGTGCAGTTTTTCCAATTTGAAAAACCATTTTCGACAATGTTGTCTTCGGCTTGATTTTTCCCACATATTCTTGGCCTTCACCTTCTGCGTGAACCATCAACTGGTTCGCTTTTATATATTTTTTTCATGGTCTCCTATGGATTTTTGAAATACAAATTTCCGAAAATAATTGTCACATTTTTTTAAAAATAATTTCATAATTTAGGAATATTTTTTCAAGGACAATGACTTTTACAGTTTTTTAGTTTGTACAGAACATTCTTCAGTGATATTTAATACAGATGATTTTCAGAAAGATTATCACATATTCAAAGGTGGATTTAATATGGAATATATAAAGGAGAGTTTTTCCAGGGCGTGTATTTTAAGTCTTGTTTGAAGAATACTCTGTGTTCATTTTCCGAACAAATGTAATTGGCGAGGTTTATAATAAACTATTAATGGTATTTTTTGACAAAAACCAAATAAAAAATTGCCACAGATACAAAATGACACTGTTTTTTTTCATTTTAAAGACATTGGTTTTGGTTTCCCCCATTATCCCATCCTTTAACTAACACCCTCAATGTACAATACTTCTTCTTCACTGTACAATACTAGAAATATATATATATAGTGTTACATTCAAATCACAAAACTTCAAAACATTTCACAGCATGACTGCTGTCATTTTTATCAAAATCACTTTTTTCAAAGTTTGGCCCATTAAAAGTTAGAAAATTGTTGGCACACGCACCCACACATATACTCACTCACACACTAAAAAAAATACAGACGGAAAGTTACTGCAAAAACGAAAAAATTGTTAATTTTGTTGCAACAAATAAAATAAAAACAACACTTGCTTGTTCACTTTGTGTCAACTAGGAAAGAGAGTCTTTAAGGTAGTGTCAGATAAGTGCGATTGGATGTTAACATCTTTTTTGCATTGTTGTTGCTGTTGTTATGGTAAAAAGAAAGTAACAAAAAAAAAACTTAATTAAATTGTAAATGCACAAACAAGTACCATTGCCAACAAGTGTCTGTCTATTCCAGCCATTTAGGACATTGTTGGGATTACAGTATCCTTTTGCCAGTTGGCCCGTTGTTGTTGTTGTTGCTGTTGGTGTTAACGCTGTTGCTTCTTGCAGTTTACACACATTTCGCTCTACATTAATATTAATTGTTATTTTATGTTAAACTGACAGTGTGTAACGCCACAAGGCGAAGACGCCAACGAAGGCAAAGTCAGCCAGCTCTGTTGACATGCCAAGCCTTGAGAAAATATACATTTATAACAGTCGATGGCAAATAAAGAACGACAAGGCAGTTATTAAATTTTTTACGAAATTCGAAAAAATATTCATCTTTAAAAAACCACAAAAAAAATTATTTGAAAAATAATCTTCCTTAAAATAAATATATTTTTTTTAATCCACGCCTTTCGCAGAGATAGTCCTTAAAAATATTCCTTAAATATCCAGGGTATAGGCTTTGAACATTTTTTTAAATCCAGGCTATTGTTTTTGAAATTGTTTATCTTTTAAAATTCACCCTTATAGTCCTTTAAAAAATTTAAATCAACGCTTATAGTCATTGAAAAAGTATTCTTTAAAAATCACCATTCAGACCTTTAAAAAATATTCCATAAATATTCTTAAAAAACAAGGTTACAATTCTTAAAAATACTCGCTTATAGCAGAGATAGTCCTTTAAAACACAACCCTTAATGCTATATTACTTGAAAAAATATTCTTTAAAAATCCAGGCTATAATCCTTGAAAAAATATTTTTAAAAATACAGTCCTGATTTTCACGAATCTTAGCACACGTCATTCTAGACTTTATTCAATACACTATGTCAAAATTCGTGTAAATCAAATGATTTTCAGGGACTTTGTTGCACCATTTACTTAAAATCGGGCGAAACTATATACGGGAGCTATATCTAAATCTGAACCGATTTTCACGAAACTTAGCACACATCATTCTGGACCTAATTCAGTGGGCGATACCAAATTTCGTGCAAATCGAAAGATATATAGGGACTTTGGTACACAATTTACCTTAAATCGGACGAAGATATATATGGGAGCTATATCTAAATCTGAAACAATTCTCACGAAACTTAGCACACATCATTTACATTAAATCGGACGAAACTATATATGGGAGCTATATTTAAATCTGAACCGATTTTCTCCAATTTCAATAGGGTTCGACCTTGGGTCAAATAGTGACATATGCCAAATTTCATCACAAAAACCGACTCAGAAAGTGATTCTATGCATATTCTCAAAAGGAACCATGGGTCTGTCTCGATTATTTTTGCCTGTTACAAACATCGAAATCGAAATTTCTTCAAAGAATCCCACAAAAAACTACGCTTATAGTACTTAAAAAATAGTGCTTTCTTTAAAAATCACTGAGTATAATTTAGATAGTTTATAAAAAAATCTTTAACAATCCACGTTTGATAATCGAATAGTTCCTAAAAATTTTTCCTTAAAGCCCCCTGCTAATTAGTAGGGTATTCCTTTTTAAAAAAGTAGTACTTAAAATCCAGAACGGATAGTCCTTGAAGAACATCTCTTTAAAAAATAGCATCCATTAAAAAATATTCTTTAAAATATCAAAGCTTAAAAGTCCTTCCTTGAAAAATATTCTTTAGAAGCCTATGTTTACTAGTCTGGTAGTCCTTGTTCCTTTAAAATTCATGTTAATCGATATGACACTCTTTAAAAAAATTTTACATATCTGCTATTGGAGTATAATGCTATTATCCTATTTCAGATTGCATGCCAAGGCCACATGATTTTAATACCCTAACCTAAGACTGTACACCATGTGCAGAAAATCCTTAACAAAACATCAAAAGTTGTTGATTTTATTTTATTTTCTTGTTTTTTTTTCGTCTTCTTCTCCTCCTTGTTCCTTTGCTTTGTAAACTCATTTGTTGTTTGATGGTTTTCTATATACATTTATATTTAGTACAAATAACATAGAATGTTGCGGTGACACACGAAGTACGCACACACACACATGCATGCATTCACAAATGCTTTCATAAACTTTTATCCTTCGCCCATTAGACATGATTGTGTGGGCGGCATTAGCCAACTAAGAACAAAAAAAGGAGGATAGAAAGCAAAACCAAAACAAACAACAAACTTGTTGCTCGTTTCTATTGCTTGGCTGGGGCATTAAGGATACCCCAGCAATGTGTTCATTAGGTTTAACACCCTTCACACTCGGACTAATTCCTTTTAAATATTTTATTTATTTAGAAAACGAAATTAAATGGAATGAAAAAAGAGAACATAAAATTCAATTTAACACATCAAATGGAAATTAATATGGGTTGGGAAGCTTTTTTACTGGATCAAGATTCATGGAAAGAAGAACAAATCTGTAAAATACCAAGGTTATAGTTCAGTATTGAACAATATAACAAACACATTGTCAAGCTTATAAGACGCTTAGTCCTTGGGGAAATATTCCTTAAAAAGCTATGCTCATAAATCATTTGGTCCTTAAAAACATATTATTCTATGGGAAAATATTCCTCATAAATCTATGCTTATATATCGGTAGGTCCTTGAAAAAAATATTTTGTATAAATCAATTAAAAATCCATTAAGAAATATTTTGTATAAATCAATGTATATAAAACGAATAGTCCTTGAAAAAATATTCTTTACACATCCACGTCTATATAACTAATAGTCCTTGAGAAATTTTTGATAGTACTTGTAAAAAAATATGTGAAATAAAACACACATTTGTTTTTTTGTTTGGAAAAATTAATATAATATATTTTTATTATTTCTTTTATTTTTTATCACTTTTTTGTTTGTTAT